>NW_027437861.1:0-92000 GCF_965140245.1 Athene noctua
AGAGCAGACAAGCCCAGAGCCGAGCCTCGAGCCCAGCCTAGAGCCGAGTCCAGAGCCGAGCCCAGAGCCGAGCCTCGAGCCGAGCCCCGAGCCCAGCCGAACACAGAGCCCATAGCCGAGCCTCAAGACGAGCCCCGAGACAATCCCCAAGCCCAGCCTAGAGCCGAGGCGAGCCGAGTCCAGAGCCGAACCCAGATCCGAGCCCCGAGCCCAGCCTAGAGCCGAGGCGAGCCGAGTCCAGAGCCGAACCCAGATCTGAGCCCCGAGTCCAGCCTAGAGCCGAGACGAGGCCAGAGCCCAGCCTAGAGCCGAGCCCAGAGCCGAGCCCAGAGCCGAGCCCCAAGCCCAGCCGAGCACAGAGCACAGAGCCGAGCCTCGAGACGAGCC
Source organism: Athene noctua (assembly GCF_965140245.1). Lineage (NCBI taxonomy): Eukaryota > Metazoa > Chordata > Aves > Strigiformes > Strigidae > Athene > Athene noctua. The sequence goes on from NW_027437861.1 coordinate 388, forward strand.
CCGATACAATCCCCAAGCCCAGCCTAGACCGAGGCGAGCCGAGTCCAGAGCCGAAGCGAGATCAGAGCCCCGAGCCCAGCCTAGAGCCGAGCCGAGTCCAGAGCCGAGGTACGAGCGCAGACTAGAGCCGAGTAGAGAGCCGAGCCCAGAGCCGAGCCTCAAGCCGAGCCCCGAGCCCAGTCGAGCACAGAGCCCAGAGGCGAGCCTCGAGACGAGCCCCGAGACAATCCCCAAGCCCAGCCTCGAGCCGAGGCGAGCCGAGTCCAGAGCCAAACCCAGATCCGAGCCCCGAGCCCAGCCTAGAGCCGACCCGAGCCCAGAGCTCAGCCTAGAGGCGAGCCCAGAGCCGAGTATCGAGCCGAGCCTCGAGCCGAGCCGATCCCTGAGCTCAGCCCAAAGCCGAGAGCAGACAAGCCCTGAGCCGATCCTCGAGCCCAGCCTAGAGCCGAGTCCAAGGCGGAGCCCAGAGCCGAGCCTCGAGCCGAGCCCCGAGACAATCCCCAAGCCCAGCCTAGAGCTGAGGCGAGCCGAGTCCAGAGCCGAACCCAGATTTGAGCCCCGAGCCCGGCCTAGAGCCGAGCCGAGCCCAGAGCATAGCCTAGAGCCGAGCCCAGCGCCGAGCACCGAGCCGAGCCCCGAGCCCAGCCGTGCACACAGGCCAGAGCCAAGCCTCGAGACGAGCCCCGAGACAATCCCCAAGCCCAGCCTAGAGCCGAGGCGAGCCAAGTCCAGAGCCGAACCCAGATCCGAGCCCCGAGCCCAGACTAGAGCCGAGCCGAGTCCAGAGCCAAGCCCAGAGCCGAGCCTCGAGCCGAGCCCCGAGCCCAGCCGAGCACAGAGCCCAGAGCCGAGCCTCGAGACGAGCCCCGAGACAATCCCCAAGCCCAGCCTAGAGCCGAGGCGAGCCGAGTCCAGAGCCGAAGAGAGATCAGAGCCCCGAGCCCAGCCTAGAGCCGAGCCGAGTCCAGAGCCGAGGTACGAGCGCAGCCTAGAGCCGAGTAGAGAGCCGAGCCCAGAGCCGAACCTCGAGCCAAGCCCCGAGCACAGCAGAGCACAGAGCCCAGATCCGAGCCTGCAGACGTGCCCCGAGACAATCCCCAAGCCCAGCCTAGAGCCGAGGCGAGCCGAGTCCAGAGCCAAACCCAGATCTGAGCCCAGAGCCCAGCCTAGAGCCGAGCCGAGTCCAGAGCCGCGCCCAGAGTCGGGCGAGATCTGAGTCTCGAGCCGAGTCAAGACCAGAGCCGATCCCTGATCCCAGCCCAAAGACGAGAGGAGACGAGCCCCGAGCCAATCCACGAGCCCAGCCCAGATCCGAGCCATGCCTAGCCCAGAGCCGAACCCAGATCCGAGCCCCTAGATGAGACGAGTCGAGACCATACCCTAATCCCGAGCCGAGCCTCGAGCCGATCCCTGAGCTTTGCCGAGAGGCAAGCCCCGAGCCCGGCCCCGAGCTAGTCACCACGACCATCTCCGTGTTTAGAGGAGCCGAGCCCGGAGCCGAGCCCAAAGCCCAGCCCAGTCCCGAGCCAAGCAAAGCCTAGAGCCGAGCCCAGATTCGAGCCCTGAACCCATCCCCGAGCTGATCACAGAGCCCAGCGCCTAGCCGAGACAAGACGATCCCAGAGCCAAACCCCGAGACAAGCCCATAGCCGAGCCCCGCGAAGACCCAAGCCGAGCCCCGAGTTGACCTGAGCCAAGTCCCAAGCCGAGCCCAGAGCTCAGCCTTGAGCCAAACCCCGAGCCGAGACCGTAGCCGAGCTGAGCCAAGCACCGAGCCAAGCCCGAGTTGAGCTGAGCCAAGCCAGAGCCGAGCCCAGAGCCAAGCCCAGAGCCAAGCCAAGTCTAGCCAAAGACTGATCCGAGCCACTGGCACAGACCAGAGCCGAGACCCGAGCCTACCCCCGAGCCCAGCCCAGAGCTGAGCTGAGACAAGCCCAGAGACGAGCCCTGAGCCAAGCCTGAAGCCGAGTAGAGGTGACCGCCGAGCCAAGCCGCAAGCCGAGCTCCGAGCCGAGCCGAGCCGATCCTAGCCCTGAGCCCGGCCCGGAGCCAAGCCGAGGCAAGCCCCGAGCTGAGCCCCGAGCCAAGGCCAGCCGACCCCGAGCCTTGACCAGAGCCCAATCCCGAGACAAGCCAAGTGGTGAGCCAATCCCCGAGCCCAGTCCCCAGCCAAGCGAGTCGAACCCAGAGCTGAGACCTGAGCCCGGCCCCGTACTGATCCCCAAGCCCCACCCCAAACTCATCCTGGAGCTCAGCTCAGAGCCGAGCCGAACCCAGAGCCTAGACCCGAGCCGAGCCCCGAGCCGAGACGCGAGTCGAGCCCAAAGCCCAGCCCCGGGTCGAGCCGAGCCCAGCCCCGAATCAAGCTCCAAGTTGACCTGAGCCAAGCTGTGAGACCAGCCCCAAGACGATCCCCGAGCCGAGCCCCAAGCGGAGGCCAGCCGAACACGAGCACAGACCAGAGCCTAGGCTCGAGACGAGATGAGCCCTGAGCCAAGTCGAGCCGGGCCCAGGGCCGAGCCAAGCCGAGCCCCGAGCTCAGCCCCGAGCTGATCCCCGACACAAGCCCCGAGCTGAGCCGCAACACAAGTCCCAAGCTGAGCTCTGAGCCGAGCCCCAAGATGAGGCCAGCTGACCCCGAACCTAGACCAGAGCCCTGCCCCGAGCTGAGCTGAGAACCGAGCCAAGCCCCGAGTTGAGCTGAGCCGAGTCCAGAGCCCAGCCCCTAGCCGAGCTGAGCCTAACCCCGAGTCCAACCTCAAGCGGACCGCCAAGCCGAGCCTCCAGCCGAGCCCCTAGCTGAGCCAAGCCGATCCCAGAGCCAAGCCCCTAGCCCAGCCCGGAGCCGAGACGAGCGAAGCCCAGAGTTGAGACGAGAGACTATCCCCGAGCCCAGCCCCGAGCTGATCTCGGAGCCCAGCCCCGAGCCAAGCCAAGCCGAGCAGAGCCCAGAGCCGAAACCTGAGCCTAGCTTAGCCCAGTCAAGCCCAGCCCCGAGCCCAACCTTGAGCCTAGCCAAGAGGAGCCCTAGCCGAGACCCGAACCTAGCTGAGCCTAGCCCTGAGCCGATCACGGAGCCGAGCCTCGAGTCGAGCCAAGTCTAGCCCCAAGCCGAGCCAAGAGCCCAGCCCCGAGACGAGCCGAGTCCAGAACCAAGCCCCGAGCCTAGCCTCGAGCCGATACCCGAGCCGAGCCTCGAGCCGAGCCAAGCCTCGAGCCAAGCCAAGCCCAGAGCCGAGCCCCGAGCCGAGCCTGGAGCTGAGACTAGAGCCGAGCAGAGCTGAGCACCGAGCCGAGCCCCGAGCCAAGCCGAGCCGAGCCTAGCCCTGAGCTGATCCCTGAGCCCAGCACTGAGCCAAGCCAAGTTGAGCCCATAGCCGAACCCCAAGCCGAGCCTCGAGCCGATCCCCGAGCTCAGCCCAAAGCCAAGCCCTGAGCCAAGCCCCGAGCCGAGCCCAGAGCCGAGCCTCAAGCACCCAGCAGAGCCCAGAGCACAGCTTCTAGTCGAACCCAGCCCTAATCTGAGCCCCGAGCCCAGCCCTGAACCGAGCCGATCCGAACTCAGAGGCAATCCCAGGGCCGAACTGAGCCAATTCCAGACCCGAAACCTGAGCTGAGCAGAAAAGAGCCCCGAACCGAGCCGAGCTCCGAGCGGACTGGAGTTGAAACCCAAGCCGAAACCTGAGCCGAACACTTAATCGAGCCAAGCCCAGAGCCGATATGAGCTGAACCCCAAGCCAAGACGAGCTGAGCCCTGAGCTAAAACCCAAGCCCAAACTCAAGCCGTGACACGAGCCGAGACCCGAGCTGAAACTCGAGCCCAGACTCAAGCCGAGCCGAGCCCCGACCTGAGCTGAGCCAAACACGGAGCCGAGCACCGAGCCGAACATAGCCCAGACCCAAACCCTTAAACGAGCCGAAACCCGAGCCCAGCCTCCAACAGAACCGAGCCGAAACCCGCGCTGACCCCGAGCTGAGCTGAACCGAACCCTGCCCCAAGCTGAGCCCCGAGCCCAGCTCAGAGCCAAGCCTCGACCACTGAGCAGAGCCCAGAGTGCAGCTTCTAGCCGAGCCATGAGCCCAGCCACGAGCCGAGCCAAGCAGAGCAACTAGCCAAGCCCCAAGCCCAGCCCAGAGCGGAGCCAAAACATGAGCCGAGGCCCGAGTCGAGCCCACCCAAATCCCGAGACGAGACGAGATGAAACCCAATCCCACACTCGAGCCAAGCCACAAGCCTGGCCCCGAGGCAAGCCGATCCCCGAGCTGAGCCCAGAGCCAAGCCAAAACCTGAGCCGAGCCTCGAGTCAAGCTATGACACGAGCCCAGCCCAGCCCCGAGCCCAGCTCTGAGCCAAGCCGAGCTGAACCCTGAGCCGAGATGAGCCGAGCAGAGCCGAGCCCTGAAACGAAACCCAAGCCCAGACTCGAGCCAAGCAATGAGCCGAGCTGAGCCCCGAGCCGAGTGCAGCTGAAACTTGACCCGACCCAGAGCCGAACCTAGCTGAATCCTGAGGAGAGACAAGCCGAGCCAAGCCCAGCCCAGAGCCCAGCCCAGAGCCGAGCCTCGAGCACTGAGCAGAGCCTGGAGCGCAGCTTCTAGATGAGCCTGAGCCCAGCTGTTGGAGAACGGCTTGCAGAGAGCAAGGCCATGGGTCTCTGCAGAAGCTGATTGCAGCCATCTGAGGTAAACAAAGGAAAAAACCCAGGGTACAGTTATGCCAAACAACAGACTGTTATGTTAACAAAGAGAGAAACTGAGGTACACAATGGCCTTGATGGTAAAAACAACCTTGGGAAAGGAGGCAGGCCAGAAGAGGGAAGATGTTGTGACGTATCTGAAATGCCACAAGGGGCTGGGATATTATAATGTAGCCTTTTACATGTATCCAATAGATTTGTGAGTAGTATGCATGATTATTGTAGAGTGCTTATATAAGGTGTGATTTCTTTCAATAAAGTTGAAGCTTGCTCTATCATTCACATTGAATTGGCTGCTTGCTTCCTCCGCCCGTCGCAAGTGGCGCACTGAACAGGGTTACCCGAACCCTGCTTTTCCACCAGACGGAATCCGGGAAGCGATGGAACGGATTTTCGGAGCAGGAAGGCGAGAAGGTCACTGCCTGGTGCAGGAGATGTGTGCCGTCTCCTGAAGCGCCGGGATTTGTAAGGCTGACATTGGAGCAGCGGATCCACAATATTGCTTCAGGAGATACTGCGGACCGAGAGGGCTAATGAGGAATAGGCCGAAGTGGTATATCCAGGAAAGGCCATAATGAAGGCTGAATTTGGGGAAACCTAGGAAAAGCCAGCACTGGTTGTTAGCTACTGAAGGGATACTGCTGAAGGTCGTCAAGCTACGATACAGGAAAAGGAATCAAAACAAGTCTGCCCGGGCAGGACAATGGAACAAGAGGTAGCCCTCAAGATTTTTGCTTTTTAGAAAAGCGGGGAGTAAGTCCGATAAAAAACTTAGCCGCACTGATTGCTCTGGGCAAGGCTAAGGGACACTTTAAAGAGACAAATTTATTGTTTGAAGAAGCAGTATGGTGTGATAATCTTTTAGACTCTGATGCTGTAAATCCTGAAAAAGAATCTGAACTGTCTGGTCTGTATCCTCCCTTAATTGGGGATGATCTGTAGATAAAAGTGAGGCGAAAAAACCGTAAAAGTGAGGCGAAAAAACTTTGGTGCAAGGGAATATGGACACGGCAAGAAAAATTCTTACTCCTGTAAGCTATGAGCCGAGTCATCAGCCACGTTGGGAAGAACGGCATTTTTCTGTTATTAAAGATTTAAGCATTAATAAGAACGGGCTGCAAAAACTCAGACTACAACAGCTGTACTGGAGGCGATGGCTCAGGGATATCGATTGGCCCCATAAAAATTGGCTAACACTTTTAAGAAAAAACGGCATTCACGCTGGCACAGTACTCTATCTGAAAAACCGAGCGTGTGGATCTCCGTGCTCAGCGTTCGGAGCTGGCGGCGGCGGCCCGGGGCCTCCCTGACCCCCCCGCCGCGGAGCAGCTGCCTGCGGCTGAGCCCGGCACTGCGCGCTCGCACCCCCCCCCCGCCAAAAGCGCCAGGGGGATGCGGCACAGGCTTTAGATGTTCTTAATGGAATCTTCGTATTTGTAATATTTGTCACTTTATGTTGTGAGTGATAAGTGTCAGGAGCTCCTTTGTGTGTGTGTGTGATTGTGTGTGTGTGTGTGTGTGTGTGTGTGTGTGTGTGAGACGCGGCCCACTGCAGCCGCGGAGTTCTCCGCCCAGGGAAGCGGCCGACCAGGAACTGCAGGGTCCTAGTGCCCGCCCGCTGGGGCATCGGTGCTGCAGTTTGTTTAGGCTCAGTGTTCTCAGTGTTACAGGTGAAATACCTCCTCTAGCAGGGGGCAGTCATTCTGTGTTGATTGTTGTTTTGAATTTAGGTGCATACTCTGAGGGGAGAGTGCACCTCTGAACCATCTGCCTAATGAAAATACTGTTAAAAAATCATCTGCAACCTTACAGGGGTTGTTTGTTTTACCAGGGGTCGTAGATGCTGATTATGAAGAGAAAAATCAAAATTATGGTCTGTACCCCTATGTTCAGTAACAAAAAAAAGTAAAAAAATGTTCAGCTTGTTAAAGAAGCTGCAATTACTCAGGATTTGGATCAGCAGGTACCCCTTAAATATTTTTGGACTAAAACAGTAATACAAGGTTAACTTCTGGTAAAATGTACTCTCGTTAAAGCTAAAAAATCTGTCGAGCTAACAGGCATTTTAGATACTGGTGCAGATGTGACCATAATATCTGTGAGCAGACTGGCTGTTAGCTCTGGTACCTCAAATGCTTTTCAGGGTTGGTGTCATGCTTTAACAATTTAAAGCAATGATCTCATTCATGTAAGGGGCCCAGAAAGCTGGGTAGCAAATATTCATCCATTTATATTGGAAACCCCTATTGCATTTTGGGGTCATAACTGTATAACTCAATGAGGAACTCAAATTGGATCAAATTTGTCTTAATCACCACTGTAGCACAACCCACCCTGAAACCCACCCTGACACTAACCTTGTGAACTGAATCACCTGTGTGTATTGTCCTGCAACAACTTAAAACTGTTATTAAGACTTTAAAAGATTTACAGACACTGTTAGGAACCATAAATTGCTTACAGCCGTTGTGGGCCTAACTCATGATCATCTGCATAGCCTTTTTGATATTTTGTGAAAAGATCCTTCACTGACATCACCCAAAGTACTTACAGAAAAAGCAAAACAAGATCTTCACCATATAGCTAATAAGCATCGCAAGTACACTGCATTCCCCCACAGGACAAACCATCGTAGAAAGAGTGCACCAGACCTTGAAAGTGCTTTTGCAAAAACAAAAGGGGGGAGAGAGCTTGGCTCCAGGTCAACCATTTGCTCTGCTGTAAAACGCATGCATTTCTCCCACCAGAATGCCAGAGCAACACAAAAACAGTTTTCTTTACCAAGGCATCCAGCTAAAAACATCACTGCAACTTGCCCTGAATACGAGAAAGACTCCATCTCTTCAAACCTTTTAAACATCTCCCCTGTGCTACAGGTGTCACCAATATTGTGTCATTTTTCATCACAGATACCAAATCAACAAGAAGTCCAGAGCAAAGCTCAAGTGTTAACAAAAACCTAGAAAGGGGTAACTGGGAAGGACCATTTCCTTTAATAACCTGGGGAAGAGGTGATGCTGGTGTCTGCACAGGTCTCATCTCCAATGGTCACCAACAAGGTGTGTGCAACCACAGCTGAGGGTGAGAGGCAGCCAGCACTCAGGATCCAGCTGTGGGTGCTGTGGGTGCCCCTGTGCCAACAGTTTGCGATCTCTTTGATCTTTTAAGCAGAATGTCTGAGTAATGTTTGCTACTGAAACAGGACAAACTACACTACAGTTGCCAATTCTGTTAAGAGAAAATGCTAACAGTAATTGTAACTCCTTTATGAAATATATAGGCTTACTAGTCACTTGTGCAAAATGTAGTTTAGATAAAATATAGTTATTAATAAGGATAAGATGCTGTAAGAATGTATGTATTCCACTTCCTTTGTTTAGTAATATTAAGAATTAAGAGCTCAAGTGTTTAACCTTATTTAGAAACTCCCTTGGTTTTCCCCCTGGAGTACTGGCCAGGCTCTGGGTGGAACCCAACAGGAGGATGAAATCAGATGTTTCCGCTCAAAGAAAGTTGCCAGTTATTTTGGCCTGTTGCTTTAAAGGCTGGACCTGCTTGCAGCAACTTTGGATGCCTCACCTACGGATGGACGCATCACGTAGGGTTTCCAGTTTGTGAGGAAGGGCACTCTGAATTCTCGCTGTATCCAGGGTTCCCTAGCAGTTGCGGATCTGAATGTTAGTACCATATTTTCCTTACTGTTTATTTTTGTACTATTTAGTCAAATCCCTTAAATATGGATAGTGAAATTAGTCTACTATTTTTAATTAGAACTATTCTAAGTATGCTGTGTTTTGAAGTTTGTCTAACCCTTAATTGATACAGCTCTCAAACAAGTCTTGCAGGTGCCGCAGCAAAACAAAGAAAAAGGAGGGCTGGAAGGCATCGGCCTCACACAGCTCCTGACAAACAGCTAAGCTTTAATGAAGAACAGGCCTCGTAAGATAGATAAGAAACTGCAGAGTTGTGCCAAGGTGGCAGGGAAAGATCAATCAGGACAGCAGGCATTTTGCCTGGGCTTAGCAACTGCTGCCGACCCATCCCAGACCTGTTTGGTATGCCATTTGTACTGGTCATTATGGTTGGTATAATCAGACAATCTGGCTGAGATGGCAAGATGTGACTCCTTCAGCAGTACCGGTGAATAGCACTAGGTTTTGTAGTGATGTTTATACAATAAATTTGCATCTTGAAGAAGGAAGAGGGTTTAATAATGATTTGACTAAAAGGTTACCAATTATTAGATGGTTAAAAAATTTTTGTTTTTACATGGAATAACAGTTTAAATTGTCATTGTAATCCTTTTAATGGTGTTAACCTGTGTGTGGAAGTGTTTTATGAGAATGATGGACTGAACAATAAAAGGGGTCTGGATCACTCAAAAACAAAAAGGGGGATTTGTGGAATGCCTGGGAAACAATGGACATGTTATGAGTGATCCAGACTGAGTGGCATCACTGTAATCAGGCTGTAGCTGTTGGGAAGAACACCGGCAAGGCCGAGAGGATGAGAAACTGTGTGAGTAGCAAAGAAATAAGGATGCTGGACTGTGGGAAATAAGATGTTTGCCTAACAGAAGAACTACGTGTGAACACCGTAACGGGACCAACCATAGAGGGCGTGAAGGCTTGTGGACAGTAGTATAGAACCAATCATAGTTTGTTTGCTTTCATGTGATTGCTCTTCGATAGTATGTGGGATGCTTTGTACTTGATAAGGTACCTTCGACAGTTTAAGGCGCGCTGTATTACAGAGTCGAGCTGCCATACACTTTCTTTTGCTTGCCCAGGGGCATGGATGTAAAGATTTTGATGGGATGTGTTGTTTTAATCTATCCGACCACAGTCAATTAATTCAAAACCAATTACAATGGATGAAGCAACGTTTACAAAAAACACAAGTGGTTGTCAATCCTTGAGACAAATGGTTACAATCTGTGTTTGGTCTGTCCCTATGGCTACAAGGTCTGTTACAAGAAGGATTGCGGTGATTAGGAATAGTACTATTGATTGTAGTAATTATTAAAATAGCATATATTTGTATAATGACAAATATTAGTAAATTTATGCTTGTGCAGCCTGCATAAAAAGAAAAAGGGGGAATTGTTGGAGAACGGCTTGCAGAGAGCAAGGCCATGGGTCTCTGCAGAAGCTGATTGCAGCCATCTGAGGTAAACAAAGGAAAAAACCCAGGGTACAGTTATGCCAAACAACAGACTGTTATGTTAACAAAGAGAGAAACTGAGGTACACAATGGCCTTGATGGTAAAAACAACCTTGGGAAAGGAGGCAGGCCAGAAGAGGGCAGATGTTGTGACATGTCTGAGATGCCACAGGGGGCTGGGATATTATAATGTAGCCTGTTACATGTATCCAATAGATTTGTGAGTAGTATGCATGACTATTGTAGAGTGCTTATATAAGGGGTGATTTCTTTAAATAAAGTTGAAGCTTGCTCTATCATTCACATTGAATCGGCTGCTTGCTTCCTCCGCCCGTCGCACCCAGCCCCGAGTCGAGCCAGCTGAGCCGAACCTTATTTAGCATTTCTTGCAGTGTAGGTTGGTATCGTACATATAAAATACCTTATTTAGCCTTTCCTGCAGTGTAGGTTGGTATCTTACATAGATAACACCTTATTTAGCCTTTTGTGCTCTGTGGGTTGGTATTGTACTTTTATAATACCTCATTTAGCCTTCTGTGCAATGTAGGTTTGTATCGCAAGTATAAATTCCTTATTTAATATTTTGCATGGAATAGATTTGTATCATCCGTTTATAGTGCCTTATTTAGCTTTTCGTGCAGTGTAGGTTGGTATCATACATTTATAATGCCTTACTTGGACTTCTGTGCAGTGTAGGTTGGTATTGTACATATAAAATGTCTTATTTAGCCTTTTGAACAATGTAGGATGGTATCGTATGTATAAAATGCCTTATTTAGCCTTCCGTGCAGTGTAGCTTTTCATCGTGAGTATAAAATGCTTTCTTTAGTCTTTTGTGCTGTGTAGGTTCGTATCGTGTTTATAATATGCATTATTTATTCTTTCGTGCAGTATATGTTGGTATCGTACGTATAAAATGCATTATTTAGCCTTTCATGCGGTGTAGATTGGTATTGTGTGTATAAAATGCCTTATTTATCTTTTTGTGTGGCGTAGGTTGTTATCGTATGTTTATAATGCTTTATTTAGCCTTTTGTGCGGTGAAGGTTGGTATCTTGCGTATAAAATTGCTTATTTGGTCTTTCGTGCATTGTAGGTTGATATCGTACATATAAAATGCCTTGTTTAGCATTTTCTGTGGTGTAGGTTTTTATCGTGCATATAAAATGCCTTATTTAGCCTTTCGTGATGTGTAGGTTCATATCTTGCATATAAAATGCCTTCTTTAGGCTTTTGTGCGGTGTAGGTGGTTTCTTGCGTATGAAATGCCTTTTTTAGACTTTCGTGTGCTGTAGGTTGGTATCGTACATATAAAATGCCTTATTTACCCTTCCATGCAATGTAGGTTGTTATCGTACGTTTATAATGCATTATTTAGCCTTTCGTGCTGTGTAGGTTGGTATCTTGTGTAAAAAATGCCTTATTTAGCCTTTTCTGCATTGTAGGTTGCTATCATACGTATAAAATGCCGTATTTATACTTTCATGCAGTGTAGGTTGGTATCGTACCTATAAAATGCCTTATTTAGCCTTTCATGCTGTGTAGGTTGTTTTCTTATATTATGCCTTATTTAACTTTTTGTGTGGTGTAGGTAGGTATCGTGCGTATAAAATGCCTTATTTAGACTTTCCTGCATTGTAGGTTGGTATCTTGCTTATATAATGCCTTATTTAAACGTTTGAACTTTGTAGATTGGTATTGTACGTTTATAAAACCTTATTTAGCCTTTCGTGGGGTGTAGATTAGTATTGTAAATTTATAGTGCCTTATTTAGATTTTTGTGCGGTGTATTTGGGTATCGTACATATGAAATGCCTTTTTTAGCCTTTCGTGCGCTGTAGGTTGATATCTTGCATATATAATGCCTTATATAGTGTTTTGTGTGGTTTAGGTTGGTATCGTGCGTATAAAATGCCTTATTTAGTCTTTCGTGTGGCATAGGTTGTATCGTACGTATAAAATGCCTTAGTCTTTCGTGCTGTGTAGGTTGGTATCGTTTGTATAAAATGCCTTATTTAGCCTTTCGTGCGTCGTAGGTTTATAATTTACGTATGTAATGCCTTTTTTAGCCTTACGTGCGGTGTAGGCTGATATCTTGCATATAAAATGCCTTATTTAATCTTTCGTGCAGTGTAGGTTGTTATCGTGTGTATATAAGCCTTATTTAGCCTTTCGTGCGGTGTAGGTTGATATCTTGCATATAAAATGCCTTATTTAGCCTTTCATGCTGTGTAGGTTGGTATCTTGCGTATAAAAGTGACTATTTAGCCTTTCGTGCTGTGTAAGTTGGTATTGTGGGTATAAAATGCGTTATTTAGCCTTTTGTGTTGCGTAGGTTGTTGTCGTACATTTATAATGCCTTATTTAGCCTCTCATGCTGTGTAGTTTGGTGTCTTGCGTATAACATTACTTATGTGGTCTTTCGTGCAGTGACGGTTGATATCGTACGTATAAAATGCCTTATTTAGCCTTTCGTAAGTTGTAGTTTGGTATCTGTCCTGGTTCAGCTAGGATGGGGTTAAGTTTCCCCAGCAGAGAGGGGGAAGGGATCTCCAGCCGGGTTATTCATACCATGCTGACGTCAGGTCCAGGGGGCAGAAACCTTTTTTACTTTCTCTTTGGCTTTTTGGTGGAGGGGAGCTGTTCCGTCACCATTTTGCGGTACTTCTCTGTATATCTTTTGTCTTGTTTACTGTTAATGCTGTTTATTGTTGTTATAATTGCTACTGTTGTTGTTCAGATTGTTTATCACACTGTTGTATTAAATTTCTTCTTATTTTAGCCCGGGGTTTGTGCCTCACTTCCAGCCCGACCGGCTGCGGGTGGGGTAGGGGCAACAGCAACGTGCTCTCCGGTCCCGGCAGGGCTTAAACCACCACAGTATCGTACATCTAAAATGCCTTATTTAGCCTTACGTGTGGTGTAGGCTGGTATCTTGCGTATAAAATGCCTTATTTATCTTTTTGTGTGGCGTAGGTTGTTATCGTATGTTTATAATGCCTTATTTAGCCTTTTGTGCTGTGTAGGTACTGGTATCTTGCGTATAAAATTACTTATTTAGTCTTTTGTGCAGCGTAGGTTGATATCGTACCTATAAAATGCCTTATTTAATGTTTCATGAGGTGTAGGTTGGTATTCTGCATATTAAATGCATTATTTAGCCTTTCGTGCCGTGTAAGTTTATATTGTACGTATAAAATGCCTTATTTAGCCTTTCATGTGGTGTAGATTGGTATTGTGCATATAAAATGCCTTATTTAGCCTTTTGTGTGGTGTAGGTTGCTATATTGGGTATGAAATGCCTTATTTAGGCTTTCCAGCAGAGTAGGTTGCTAACATGCGTATGAAATGCCTTATCTAGCTTTTCGTGCAGTTTAGTTTGATATCTTGCCTTTAAAATGCCTTATTTAGCATTTTGTGAGGTGTAGGTTGGTATCGTATGTATAAAATGTCTTATTTAGCCTTTCACCCAGTGTAGATTGTTATCTTGCATATAAAATGCCTTATTTAGCCTTTTGTGCTGTGTAGGTTGGTATCTTGCACATAAAATTATCTATTTATCCTTTCGTGCAGTGTAGGTTGGTATCGTACGTATAAAATGCCTTGTTTAGCCTTGTTGTGCTGTGTTAAGGATGGTATCTTGGGTATAAAATCCCTTATTCAGGCTTTTGTTGGTGTAGGTTTGTTTCTTGCGTATTTAATGCCTTAGACTTTCGTGTGTTGTAGGTTGGTATCATATGTATAAAATGCCTTATTAAGCCTTTCCTGTTGTGTAGGTTGGTATCTTGTGTATAAAATGAATATTTAGCATTTTGTGCGTTGTAGGTTGGTACTTTATGTATAAAATGCCTTACTTAGCCTTTCGTGCAGTGTAGGTTGGTATCCTACGTAAAAATGCCTTATTTAACCTTTCGTGCAGGGTAGGTTGGTATCGTGTATAAAATGCCTTATTTACCCTTTCTTGCAACGTAGGTTGGTATCGTACGTATAAAATGCCTTTTTTAGGCTTTCGTGTGGTGTAGGTTGATATCTTGCTTATAAAATGCCTAATTTAGCCTTTTGTGCATTGTAGTTTGATATTGTACATTTATAATGCCTTATTTAGCCTTTTGTGTGGTGTAGGTTGGTTTCTGAAATGCTGGGGTTTCAACCCCAAGCCCCAAATCAAGGTTGACACATGGGTGACTCCCACAGCCCTTCCCAAACGGGGGGTGAGTTTCCCTTTAGGCTTCCCCCCAGGGTGGAGCCGGCCTGGCAGACAGAGCCGTTGGGTAAAGGAGCCCCGGGTGTCTGCATTAAGTGACCAAAGGTCAGGTGTCCCACTGAGGGATAACAGCTGGGACCAGTTACTGGAATGGAGGGTGTCTGTCTGTGAGGTGTATGCACTATGCAGAGTTTCCTGTTGGGGAGGCACTTTCTGACTCTCTGGAACTGGACTCCAATTAGGTCTGGTTTTTGTAAACATGGGCTGTATAGAGGTTCAGTTTGTGGCTTCCTTGGTCTTACATGTTTGGCTTGTTGACTCGGTTGTCTCCCGTGCCTTCTATGGGAGACTGCATTCCACCATTTATTCCACCCATTGTTGGTTGTGTGGTGTCATTGTTGGGGTCAGTGGGATTGATGTCGATTGTGTATAATCTGACTTGTTTGTACCCCCAGCACTCACCCATGTACTGACCCTTTTGTATCAAATACAATTTGGTTATTGGTTCATCTTTATGCTGGCTGTGTCCTTTATGCTAGGCCTGATAATTGACAAAACAATAGTGGGAGGGAATTCTTAGTGAAATTAAATTGGCTTTTTAAATATGTAGATGTGGCAGATTGTGACACTGGCAGACTCTTGTTTTTATGAATATGCCAACTTTTGGAATCTGGCTCCTTGCTGGATGGAGGAAGTGGGAGTGGGGAAGGTAAGGACCTGATCCAGAGAGGAGTGAGGAGGTTAAAAGGGTAGGGCTGACTAGAGGGTGGGCTTTGTTCTGTTAGAAATGGGGAGGGTGATGAGGGAGGAAGGGTTGAAGGTAAGAAGACGGACTGAGTATGGGTTGGGGTGGAGTTCACTGCAGGTCATGTGAAAAAGGAAGCCATAAAGCGTTGGGAAGGAAAGAAGTTTAAAGGAAATTTGGGGCTAGTGGAGCTCTGAAAGTGAAGAGGGTGGAAAGTAGGTCAGTGGAAGGAGCTGGAAAGATGGGAGAGAGATTTTTCTTTGTAAATCAGGCAGGAGTTAAGGGAGAAGCTGGGAGCTAAACAGGTCAAGAGCTGACAGAACTGATTGCCAAGAAAAATTTGTAACCTTTCTGTTACCTCAGATATTGAGATCCAGGGCTTAGTCTTATTTTCTATGGATATTGGCTCTAAGGGACAGTGTGCAGAGGACAATAAGGCAGCGTGTAAAATCTGCATTGCTGGCAACAACCTGTCAGGCATTTCAGCTGAAAGAGGGACCTAATGCAGTTTTTCTACTGTAAATGCCACAGTGTGGACGGTAGTGTTGAGTCTGTTTGCATTTTCATTAGTCAGTTTAACAGAGTTTTTCCTTTGGATGAAAACAAGAAGTTGTCATTTTTGTCTTTACTCTTTAAGAACAGAAATGCCATGGAAAGCAATTTGATCTTTTTATCAAAGCTATACCTGTTCTTTTGAAACACTTTACCTTCTCTGAGCCTGTAAAAGGGGAAAGAAAAAAAAAAGGAAAGGAATATTTCTGCATCTAGATTCATAGAGATTGATGCCTATAACTTCTATTCATGTGAGCTCTGATCAAATGTAAATGACAAAGTATCCTTAGCACTGACATCTTCCCGAATTTGATAATTCAAGTCTTTATAACAAAATCCATTTGCTCCCTTCTGATGTGACAATTATGTGCTCTTCTTGCAGTAGACGACAATACTTCTTTTTCTGTATCTTTTTCTCCTTTCACCTGGTATTTACCAGGGGCAACTATTTTCACAGCTGTTGTTCAGACATCGCTTTTGTGTTCCTTATTTTGCAAGTATATAATATGGGAAATATTTTTTACTTTGTGTTTAAGGCTTGTGTGATAAATTGTTTTCTTAAATGATTTGGCATTTTTCACATTAAAAGGAATTTATGAACAGTTTCAGAACAAGACTACGGCTGTATTAAGTAGATTTAGATGAAGGGGGGGGGGGGGGGGGGAAGCAGTCAGTAGAAACCACAGACTCTTCTATGGACAGAATTGTATTCAGGAGAGCATATACCTGCAGATAGAAAGGTAAGCTTCTGAAGTGAATTCTGTGTGTCTACTGTGTTGGTATTTCTGAGGGAATTATTAAAAGATGTGGTGTCACCCATTTATTCATACTGTACTTTCACTGTTTAACCCTGTGCTTCAGGGGTTCTGCTGGTCAGCAAATTCTGTGGTCAAAAATAACCAAGGCACAGGTGGGTCAGTTAACCCTGGCTTGGGTCCCTGTAGTCATGACACCACGCTGCAGTGTGATGCGGGCGCGGGGGAGTTGTTGGTTGAGGGTGGCAAGCAGAGAAAAAGTGTTTTTTGAAGTGGCTGATACCTTAAAGTGCATGTCAAGCTACAGCCTTGTGCTGGGGCTCAGAGACTGGCTGCTGCTGGGGATGGGATGTCAGGTTGGGCCTCACAGTGGTGTAAAGATTTCTGAGGTGCTATTTAATATGCCTTGTTCACACCTACACTGATAAACTGATCACCAGAGATACATTTTCAGGACTTTTTCCCCCCCCCTATGTCAGACAGAAGGTAACTTTTGGGAGATTTTTGCTTTCCCCATACCTTGGCATGTTGTTCTTTGTATTGCCCATTCCCGTGCCAGAGGAAGGTGCCTGCAATCAGTAAAGGTTGTGCAGAACAAAACATCAATTAAAGAAATGAAGAGAGAGTCATGGCTGGGCTTCAGCTGCTGCTAGCTCCCAGGCACACGTTAAGGATACGTGTTGTGTGTAACACAGTGTCTACTGAATGGAAATTAGTTCTCAGCTACAAAGTCACTTGTTTTTGCACTGAATCCCTTCTGAATTTGAATCCTTTCTATTGGAAGAAGAGGTTAAAAAAAGGAGGATTATATTCTATGATTTGATCACAGTGGGAAAATGTTTATGTCTTAAACAAGAATCATTACTGATAAGTGAGAAGTGCCTCGATTTCAGAGACAAGCTGCCAGGCTGCTCCTACTGCCTGTCAAGTTTCTAAGAGCAGAAGGGAAGCAGAAGTAAAGTTAATTCCTCAGGACAGTATGGTTTAGTAACAGGATATGATCAGAGCTGATATATTTACGTGAAATGGAGTGTTCCTGAGGTCTTGTGAATGTATATACTCATAAACATGCATATACTTTATTTTGGTATTTCTAAAGCAAGAAAAGAATGAAAAAAATAAAATGTCCTCCCTACTTTTCTGTGTCCAGATGCAAAAACAGGAGTGAAACAACCCATTGAGAAGTGAGTAGGAACCTACAAAGCTTATTTGTGCAAACGAAATCCTCACAGCAGACAGACTTAGGGTGGGTGTTGGTGGACGTCAGGTTCTTCATTGCCTGAATTAGGCACTGGTAAGACAAGACATGGAATTCTCAGCATGTTGGTGTCTTTGTGATGTTTTTATTTCAAAGAGGTACAGATACATGAATAAAAATCTTGGGCTTAAGGGAAAGGAATAGTCAGCCATTCAGCCATGGTTCATGAGTGGCAGCAGGATTTGTTTTAATAACTTGAGTTGTGGAACTGGATGCCAAACTATTCTGAACTCAGTGCTTCAATGGAGTCACCTGTCTGCAGGAAGGACCTAGAGGTGGAAGAGAACAGAACTGAAGCAGGGATGCTGTGCTTACTAACAGAAGAAAGGAAGGCACCATTAATGCATAGTTTTTCTCCTGGAGAGCATTCACCTTACATACAGTCTGCATAACAAAGGCATTTGGGACATTATTAAATGCTCTGAAGTGATACACTGATTTTCTGAGGCGCATTTATTGATGCACTGTAGGGGGACTGTAAGGTCTATTAACTGGAGAAGTTCAAAGATACTGTTGTTCAATATTTATTTAAAAAGATATTTCCATGCAGCAGGGTGTCTGATAAATGTTTTCGGATCTTCTGTTGTCCCTGTGATGCACACTTCAGTTTGTTTAACGAATCTCTGCTCTCTGGACCTGACACACGAAGCTGCCAAAAACTAAATTGTTCCTCAGCCTGGGTGGTGGTGGTGTGAGGAAAGAAAAGCCAATGTTCCTATGGGGGAGTAAAAACTTTGTCATGATCAGCTGCTTCAATCATTATTGCATGTTTTAAGAGATGGTGAACAAACTCAGGACTTGTTATTCTGTCTCTATGTTTTCATGGCAAACAGTATTTCTTTACCAAAACCAGAACCAACACTGCAGGTTCTGTCACGGGCTTTGTTCAAGCTTAGAGTTGTTTGGCAAGTAACAAAGGAAATTTCTGGGTTTATTTATTCTCCATCTTTCAGAGGTCGAAAGATGCACCTTCAGGCAATGTTTTTGTTACAGATGTATTGCAAGTTGTTTTCACCTTCAGGGTGAGCAGAAGGGATTAGCGGATCCCAATGTGAATTAGAATTTCATTTCAGGCCTGAGTTCCATTTGATGTGCTGTTGCTACCTGCCACGTTTGCACGCTGGTGTTACAAAAGCCACGTGCTAATAGGCACATGTAGGGAATGGTTATACTTCAGAGTTCAAACAATAGGTAATGCAGGGAAGACTGACATCATAATAGTTTTGACTCTTATGGGCGGCTTCACAGTAAAGATGAGCTTGAATAGGACTGTGTATGTAACGATATTCCTGAGTAGAAATTAGAAGAACATACATCTATGAATAGAAGAAAAACACCCCAAACTGTTACTGCCTGAGATCCCTTCTACTGTAACATTTTTTTTTCTTAGACAGACTGTTGGAAACTATTTTTACTAACAGTATTTCTAGACCAAAACCAGACTATTTTGTTCTTTGCTGTATTTGTGTTTCCTAAGGTAAGAGGTGATGCTGTGTCCAAGCAGAAGGCAAGTGCCAATGCATGTGGTGTGGTTTGTCTTTGAGAGTCTGGCTCACTATTAAAGCATTCGACCCAGTTTTGTTGATTTGTTCTCTGGGATGGCAAATCATGTGTGATGTGGATCCGGCCCAATTTTTGAATGTACCACATGGTTTCCTCTTTCAGCGGATAACATTTGTTCCCTTGACTCTGTCCTGTTGGATCAGCTGGTTTCTCAAGTATCTGCAGGGTGTGTTGGTACCTGTTAGATAAATGAGACAGGTTTTTAACTTCATCTGATCTGACCCAGTTGATACAGCTTGAGGTTCACCTTGAGATTCTGTACACAATAGTTCCTCTTTTATTAAATGGGAATTGGTTTCATGTAGCTGTTAATGCTCTGCCCCATTTTACAGAGGTCTTTTTCCTCTACATACTGACTGGTGCTGCCAGGGATAATAGAGGTGAGCCAGTATTATTTTTATGCTGCCCTGCTTGGGATCTGTGTTTTCTCTGGAAATGTTTTTTTTTTTATTTGCTAGGAGATTTTGCATCCTACAGTTGTCTTAGTTTTGTTGCTAAATGTTTTCAAAAAGTTAACAAAACTCCTGGCTAAAAGTATATCGGGGGGCATCACAAACAGTTGCAGCAAGCTGGTGAAAATAATTCATTTCAGGTTTTCACTTGATTTGCTGTCCTTAGAGGTCTTGTGGTAGAAGGATGGATTTGGGTGAGGAGATGGAAGACAACTGTATGAAAGAGCAGCTGTGAACACCAGCACTAGGGTGTTATTCATCATTAGCAGACATAGTAGAAGCAGTGTACCGGTTAACTACCAGCACAAATACTGTAAACTGTGGAACAAAACACCAGCTTCCAGCAGTTTTTTCTGGACAATGTTCCTCCCTTTAGTCTGTGATCCTTGAAGTCAGGAGGCCAGGACCCAAAAGTGCATTTGAATTCAGCAATCTAAAACATGTGATGTTGTTGCACACTGACATCCTGCTCATCCCAGCCTCACCCCTCTCAGCCCAGCACAAGCAGCTGCAGTCTGTTATTTATCAGACACAGCAATATTTCATTGCAGACTTGCAAGAAGAAACTATGACTGACTTCTACAACTGTTACTCTGAAATTCATAGATTAGCATTTTTAATAATACTTCAGACTGCATGTCGAGGAGCTTTAGTTGTTGATGTTATCTGAAATAAAGTTCTGTAACCTTGGAAAAAATACACCCTCCTTTTTTTCTTTTCCTTAGGGCATCATAGTATACAGAGCATATAAGTTTTTGTCTTAAGACTGTATTTTTTATTAGAACAGAAATAATGTATTGAGGAACTTCTAATAAAATTAACTGAAGTTTTGCATGAGGAAAGACAGGGTGTAAAGGACTAGATATAGCCAAGGACCATACCATTACTCTTCAGGATATTCAAATATAAGTTGCATTGTCAAATACTGGAAAACACCTGCAGTTTAGAGTGCTCATTTTATGCTCCACTTAACCCTCTTTCTCAGTATGGCTTTTTATTTTAAGACCAGAAAAGAAATAGTCTAAATTTAGTCAAAGGCTTCGTTGTAATGAGTTTATCTTTTTTTCCAAGTTCTTACATGAATTGAAGTGATAATGGTGCCCTCTTATTGTATGATCCTGGAATTGAAGCCCTGAGAAATGAGTGAAAGAGCACACTCGATTTTTGTGGTCTGTAAATAGACCTTCACTGTCATCAACTTAGAAATGTCAGTCACTAAGCAAGGAGATTAATTTTGCCTGAAAAAGTAAAAAAATGCATTCAAACCAGTACTTCAAGCCACTTTTATCTCAGCATACTCTAGGAGAAAGGAGTCAGGAAAAAGCAAAAATTAGCATTGCTCTCAAAAATGCCTGCAGTAGTACAAGAATTCTCTTCTCTCATTTTTGCAAAAAGACTGACAAGAGTTTGTTACGGTAAATGCTCCTACTGCTGGAAAAAAGTCTGATGTGAAAAATGCTTGTTGTGCCATTGGCCCCTCACAGAAAAGGGTGCAATAGGAATGTGATTCCTGCAACTGAAGCAGGTATTAAAATATTTTTTTGAGAGGATTAATTTTATCTCAATTTAGCCAGTAAGCTGGAAGTACAGGTGGAGGTAAAAAGAGAGTATGGCAATAACAGATAAAGAGATAACGGCTTCATATTTAGCGAGCAGGTATTACTCTTCTATTACCTGCTCCCCTTTGTTGATTTGATGAATTGGGTAATTTGGTTTGTGCTGCCTTTGAGATTTATTTCTAAATACATGTGTGTTATACAGCACTCTATCATGTATGTCCTGTTCACTGCTTCCAGGGTGAAATCTCTTTAGGCTTGGTACACGACATTTCACCCATTGCATTCTCAAGGGAGACAAATGATTTTATGTCCTGTCAAGTCAACAACTCATAAACAGGACCTTTAGGAATGAGAGGCTCCTTCCTTCTCTCCTTCCTTGCAAACATACAGGCATTGTGTAAGAAGGGAAGAAGGTGCATTGTAATTACAAATAAAGGTGTTAAAAAAAGGAAAAAAAAAAAAAGAGCACACTGCATAGTTGGCTGCTCCAGTAATACTGATACCATTGCATACAGTTACAGTTCATCGAGCACATAATGCAGACTTTTAGCTCCTTAACACATACATTATAAATAGGAAGCTAACAAGAAAGTTACAGCCTTGTTATTACATTATTCCATTCCTTTTTGGAAAATTCTGAAATCACTGTGCTCTTAAGTTCTTTTTTTAAAAAAAAAAAATCTTAAAATTTGCATTTTTCTCACTTGAAACTCTCCATCGTGGTCATTAATGGAACGCTGTCAGTCATGCTGACATTTATTTTCCATTTCTGTGTCCAGGACTGATGGAGAGCTGCATTTATCTGTTTAGCTTGCAGAGTCCTTATAGTCTCAGCATTGCCTTTGTATCTGTATAGAGCTTGTGGCATGCTTGGAATGCTGCACGGATTTTTGAAATACTTGTGCTAATTTCATCTAGATCTCTGGGTAGCACAGGTTTGTTTACCATAATAGAAAGAAAATCGTTCATAATGACGTTAGTTACTCTCTCTGTACATGTGGTGTCACAGAGCATGAATGTTATTTCCGAGTTACTATGGTGAAGGCATAGTAATCAAACCTGGACGGATGAGTTCACATTTCTTGGAGGACTTTGATTTGCTGTGCCTGGAGCTGCAGTTGGTGACCAGATGAGGAGCTGTTAGCTCAAGCTCTCCCTTAACCTCTCCATAGGCTTGCTGCATGAGTAGAGCTAAGTGGTTTAAATGCTGCCTTTTTTTCCCTATCTTGAAAAAAAACGCACAGTCATCTTGCTGGCTGTGAAGATGCTGATGTAACGAGGGATTATCTCCCTAGGATCATAAGGTGATAACAAGATATTCTACTGGATGGTTTTTACTCTCTCTTAATCTGTCCTTTTCAGTTTAGTGACTCAATGTCTGCAGGAGCTAAAGCCTGTACAAGCTTTGCTGTATTTGCTGCTGTAGTGAACAGAACCAGCTGAGTGTACATGCAGGACAAAGGAAAGAGAAACAAAGATTTATGCTTGTAATTCTGAGGCAGCTAATTCATATTATATTCTTCAGTTTATTATTGATCCAGTCCTACAGATTTTGGGTGGTTTTGAAATATATCTGGAAATATATTTTTAAATGTTAATTCAACAAGTAAAGTTACTATTACATTGTTCAGAATTCATTTTCCATTCATTAAAAATGTCATAGCTAATTTATAGGTATCTGTTTGTTTTATGAGGCTATTGACATTTCAGCCCAGTGGTATTTGTCAAGAGGAAAGTTGTTTTGGTTTTTTTTTTCCGTTAGCATTACAAGCAACAAACAGAAATCTCTTTTTATTTTGGTAAAACTTTATTTCAATATTTTATTAATATTCTCATAGGTGAAGGAGATACTTACGTGATTTAAGAAAAATCTTAACTTCCTTAATGTGGGAAGATAAATGTCTTTGTATATCTTTGCTGTTGCGTTTAAAATACAAACAGCTCTCTACCCAGCCAGTCCTGTTCTAGTTTTTACTGCACTGCAAACCTTCATTAACCTGACTGGCTTTAGTGTGTTGATTTTACTAGAGGTTTGTGGTGTATTGACTGGCCAAGCACTTCCAATCTTAGGTTGAAAACGAAAACTCCGACTCCAGTTACCCTGCAGGCCTGGCTGGGCTGTCACAGTGAACGCTGCGCTGCCTATCTGGAACAGACAATCCCATGGATGCAGAATAAGTTTGATAAAGCAGAGCTGTGAGAGAAATTTAGCAAGGTACCGGGAACATTAACTAATAATCTCATTTCTCTGGCAATTGAAGGCATTCATGCTGGTGTCAGAGGTACAGTTTGTGAGTGCACTAGTTTTTTTGTTTTAGAATTATCTGCGATCAGGTTTTGTGTTTCTTGTTCTCTGTATAAATACAGTATTAAAATTCACCATTAATCCTGCAGGTGCTCTGTTGAAGCACATGACAGTCACCTTAGAGTATACAACAATTTGCATGTAAAAAATCTCAGCATGAGCCTGAATGTTCTGTTTTGGTGAGAAAACCAAGGCCTTTGCTGGACAGTGTCTCCAGAGAAGCTGTGTGAGGGAGGCATCTGAAACCTCTTTCTTTTTATCCCTCGGGTGGGGTTTGACAGCGAGGCTTGCTGGGACATCAGGGACCAGAATGCTCAGTGCAGACATTGGGGACATTCAATCGAAGTTGTTTAAAGTGTTATCATATGAAATTTTTCTTTTTTCGAATCAGTTTTGCTTTTCTGGAAACCTTGGAGTGTTATTTCAGCTCCATATCACACACGAGTAGGGAAGCAGCTGTGCATGGCAGGGGACCAAAATCCTATGGTTTTATTAATATAACTAAAAAAACAAACACCCCCCCCACTCCCACTTTTGGACTGTTCAGTAGCCTGTGTGAAAAATGCTGGGTTTAGGTTTAATTGATTCTGTCTGATCATAGTGGCAGAGTGATTTTCTCCAGATTACTGGATCAAACTTTTTTTGCATGTGAATTGAGATCAGTAGTGGTGCTGTTGCAAGCAGTACTTCAGTGGCCAGTGCATGTGGTGAGATTGGCTTTTTTCCCTTTGCAATACTCGATTTCATTTGTTTATCTTTAGATAATTTGACCTATGGTCATTAAATAATGGTATCCAAATCGATCTAAAAGGCAGAGAGGCAGAACTGAGCATGGGAATTTCTCACTGCAGTGTATAGATCCACAGTGGTTACTTTTCTTGCTTTTCATGTATTTATAAAAAGAAAGTGAAGAGAATGTTAAAAAAAAAAAAAAAAAAGGAAAACCCCCTTGAATTTCTCCATCGAGGATGGAGATTAATCTGCTGTTAATTCTGTGTATTCACTGAGAAGTGCAGGACCCGTTATAACTTGCAGTTTTATGTGGTTTTACCTGCTGTTGCGTGCTCTTACACTGTTTTTATCAATCTGGTTGCCCATACTAACAAATTTCAGGTGTGTGAGTGTCTGTGCAAGAGCTGCAACAGGCAGTGATTTAAGATTTTACTTAATGCTTTAATACCACCCTTGATCAAGTTCCTGAAACTCTGTGTCACCAGGAGAGAAATCTTCTGTGGCTGGGCTCTGCTCTCACCTGACAGATCAGCTGCAGAACTGAGATGAGAAACCCAGGTTTGGGGTTGCAGCATTGAGAAGATGTTATACTGTGAGGTAGCTGCTTTTTCACTCACCAGTAGAATAATAAAACAACTTTTATAGATTGAGATACCCATGCAGAGCTCCGCATAGCCTACTGCAGGTAAATAAAGTGCTACAAATATATTGCTGCTTCAGGTGCAAATCCTGAACTAGTGTTTTTAGAACACACTTTTTTATTAAACTTTGTCTAGCAGGAGAAAAAAACCACAGTGCTGGTGGGCAGCATGAGCCTTGGAGGCTGTTTGTTCTGTCTTCCTGCCCTTGCTTATATTTGGGAGAAGAGTGTCTAAATATGAAAAGCCAGGCCCAGTCCTGTGCTGAGAGCAGCAGGGGAAGAGAGCAGTGGCAGTGAGTTCCGCTGCTGGCACATCTTCCCACCCCCTGGTATCTGTATTCCCACACATTAGTATCTGTATGTCCAGGAGCTGCTGAACCGAAAACATTATTTTGGATCTATCTTGGTCTGAATACCCGTATCCTGATGTACAGAGTGTAGGGTATGACAGTGCTTTAATGTGGGCTTCAAAGGTGCATAACTTGGAATAGCTGTTACTGGAAAACTCTTTGTGTTTGGGAGAGATACTCCCTAATTCTGCGACGCAGAAACATGGAATGTAGGGAGAGGCGCTTGGAGGATCTCGCGATGTATGGGAAGAACAGGGAACTAAAGATCTCGTGATGTGCAGAAAGGCGTATATAAAGCAATTGCGCAGTTAACTGAGCAAATAGCAACCACCATATTGGTGTTTGTGCTTTTGTTTTTTAACCTCCTGCAAGGGTTAGCTGTGATCTGAGCGCCACATTTCTGTGGATTGGCAGGTAGAAAAAGACAGCCAATACCTTACCACAACAAATGGTGACTCTGGTGTACGGATGGTGGTGGTCGGTGGTAGACGGCAGGAGGTGACGGAGCTCCACGCAGGACGGGAGACTCCACGGCGCGCCATGGAGGCCGCAATCAAGGTATTTAAAATATGGGGAAGACAGCATAAGACTTCTATGAAGTCGAGCGCTTTAAGAGTTATGCTACAAAGATTATTAAAGCTCGGCATTTTAGCCAAGCCGATGGATTGCATGAAGTCAGAGCTCTGGCCTCTAATAAAAGCTGATTTAATAGAGCAGGCAAAATTGGGAAATCCAGAGCACTTGGTGACTTGGGATAAGGCAAATGCATTGATGAAAGCCACCCAAGCCGAACAACATGCATCTAAGGATGCACACAGGGGACTGCAACGCTTCTCAGAGAAAATTGCACAGAGGACCTTGCAGATATTTCCTCTAAGGATGTCCGGGTTTAGCTAAGATAGAGTCAAGGGTTTTTTTGGTTTGTTTGGTTTTGGTTTTTTTTAGCATAGAGAGAGGGGGAAGGGATCTCCAGCCGGGTTATTCATACCATGCTGACGTCAGGTCCCGGGGCGGAGCCTTTTTACTTTCACTTCTGGTTTTGGAGGTTGCGACACACGCGGCGGGCTTGCTCCTTGATCATCTACCGGTATTTCTCTGTATATCTTTTATCTTGTTCAGTGTTATTGCTGTTCATTGTTATTATCACTGCTACTGTTGTTGTTCAGATTGTTCTATCACTCTGTTGTATTAAATTCCTTGTTACTTTAGCCCGGGTCTGTGCCTAACTTCCAGCCCGACTGGCCACGGGTGGGGGAGGGGCAACAGCAACGTGCTCTCCGGTCCCGGCAGGAGCTAAACCTGCACACAGGAGGAAGCTATCAAGCTAGGGGCGGCGTGGCCCATAGAAGGCAAACCCCCTGACAAGAACAAAGCAGGGAGCGGAAATAGCACTAGCCCTTCTGGTCCACCCTCACACACACACACACACCCCGTATACACTCGGGGAACATTACAAAAAGCAGAAGCCACAACACAACCGGCTGACTTTGAGGATGAATGGCGAAATCAAATGCAACAATGGAAAGAAGAAATGCAGGCAGTTCAAAAACAGCAGGAGAGTGAAAAGGGGCAGCCCCAGCCGGATCCCCTGCTCAACTGGCTTCCAGGTGCACCCCTTCCTTTGGAGGAGATGGCACCCTGTGTCTTGGCAGGAATTTTTGACCCTTGCTGTACAAAAGAATCAAGCAACCAGTTTGCTCATTGGCGAGATCAAAAAACTCAGGCGGAGTCAGATGATGAATCAGACGGCAGCGGTCCGAAATCCAATCAAATGGAAAAGGGAGGAGCGATGCCACAAAGGGAGGAGAAGAAACCAGAGGAGGAGATGATGGAATTGCTAGTGGAACTGGCAGCAGCGGTGCAAACACTGGCAGCCTCCACCCAACAGAACACATGCCTGATTGTGGGCAGGGCTACTTCTTGTTTACAAAAACATCCTACTGATTGGCAGCTCATAGCTAAAGAGTGTGTAATGTCAGGCGTGAAGCTTGAACCTACAACCATACTTGCTTACCCAGTTAGGTTGATCCCAGGAATGGGGGCCAGGCTCCTCCAATACCCCACAGGCAACACCCACAAATCAGAGACAGCTTTTCCTATACTCCCCAAGTCACAATCAGATATGCCCGCAATTGTCCACAGGAGGTCCCTCCGAGCCAAGAACCGTGGCTCTTGTTTTAGATTGTAGTGACAAGTCCATGGTCACCGTTTGGATGAGCCAGCCTCGCCCAGGAAGAACAGAAGAAATAGTGCTGCAGGCCATGATTGATTCAGGAGCTGATATAACAGTAGTGCGCGAAAAATTGTGGCCAGGGCAGTGGCAAACTACATTTGGGGGATTTGTGGCAGGTGTCAGAGGAGAAGAAACAGTGTACAAAGCAATTACCAACACAACATTTAAAATCCAAGACCAGGAAAAGGGGGTCTTGATTGCAATACTCAAGCCTATAGTATTAGCAAATCTCCAGAGAGTTTTGTTGGGCTGCGACTGCATGCAACAAAAGAAAATTGGCATTACAAATTTAGATTAGAGGCCACTGCCGAGCACATACCACCCTTAAAACTTACATGGTTAACTTCTTCACTGCTGTGGGTCGAGCAGTGGTCACTGAACTCAGTAAAACTAAGCGCACTTCAACTATTAGTGGAAAGAGAAGTACAGGCAGGTCATTTGGAACCCTCTACAAGCCCTTGGAATACTCCTGTGATAGTTATCTAAAAGAAAGATAAGTCTAAGTGGCGCTTACTTCATGACCTCAGGGCTGTAAATCAACAGATGCAGGCAGTGGTTGTCCTGCAACCTGGATTGCCCTGGGGTTCCACCGTACCGAAAGATAGGTCCATTGTGATTATTGATATCAAAGATTGTTTTTTCAGCATCACTTTACATCCTGCCGACAAAGATTTGCCTTTACCGTGCCTTCTGTGAACCTCGCTCAACCAGCTCAGCGTTGGCAATGGACTGTATTACCTCAAGGTATGAAAAACTCACCTGTCATTTGTCAGCTGTATGTGGCCAAAGCCATCGTGCTCTTGAGAGAAGGTAAGACTGACCATCACGTGGTACACTATAAGGATGACATATTATTAGCAGCACCTACAGAACAGCAAGTGGAACACCTGTTCCAGCATGCCAGAGCCTTGCCGAGGCAAAAATCCAGCGAGGTACGTGATTACAATATCTGGGCATGACTTTAGCTGGGAACCATATAAGTCCACAACCAATAGCTCTTTCTCCACACATTGCCACTCTTCATGATGTTCAGAAATTAGTAGGAGCCTTGCAGTGGCTCTGCAGCTTTATCTGTATTCCTTTGTGACTTACGCAACCCTTTTATGAATTGCTGCAAGAAGAACACTTGTGGGAACCAAAGAAACTCACAAAGGAGTGTCAGGACAATTCAACACTAATACAAGCTATTTTACAGCAACAGAGACCTTTGCAGCAATGGGATCCAAAACAGTCAATCACAGGAGGGTGCTTTATTTCTGACCATGGCACAATAGGCATCCTATTTCAAGGCACAGACAGCAAGCCTGCACCTTTAGCCTGGGCTTACCAAAATACCAACAAGGCCGCCTTTGTTACCATAGTCGCTTATAGGGTGCCTATGTAATATGACCCTTCAACACTTTGGAAAGGAACCTGACACAGTACTCATCCCCTGGAAGCAGCAAGTGTGGGACGACATGGTTAAGCGTTTGGAAGACTTATGTACCATCTTTGACTTTCCAGGCTCCATAGTAACCGGAAAGGGTCTACAATGGGTTTCACACTTGAAAACACTTTAAGCTACAACTCACACTACCTCTAGTCATGCACCCTCTTACTGGCACAACTACCTTTACAGATGCCTCATCACAATCCCAAACAGCTGCAGTCGAATGGAAAGCTGAAGGATGCTGGAAAAAGAAATTGTGGACTCAGACTGACAAATCAGTACAATGGTTGGAAGCCAAAGCAGTCCAGACAGCACTCCAGCAGGAAACAGAGAATCCAATTAATATTGTTACAGACTCTCTATATGTTTATAAACTTGTACACAAAATGACAACAGTAGGATTTGTACAGACAGAAGCGTCAACTTTACTTTATGATGCTCTACAACAACGTGTAGGACAGGCCTTTCTTACACATGTGAACAGTCACCAGTCCCTACCTGGTCCAATCATAGAAGGCAATCATCACGCTGACCAGGCGGCATGGGGTATATGGTCACTAGATGCTGCAAAGCATTTACATGCCTTTCTACACCTCGGAGCAAAAGCCTTAGCGAAAACATGTTGTTTTTTGCTTGTGACAGAGAAATATATAGTGGCACTTTGTCCCTACTGTCACAAGGGCCCACTGTGGGAAGCAGGTGTCAATTCAAGGGGTTTCTCTTCCGATCAGATATGGCAAACTGACATAACAGAATGTGACCTACTAAAACTAAAGAAATACCTCATAGTAACCATTGACATCTTATTAGCCACAATGGCTCGCAAACAAACAGCCAGACACATTATTGTTCATTGGGAGGGTGTCATCGCCTTATTAGGGAAGCCACAAGAAATCAAGACAGATAACGGCCCTTGTTTCATCGCTAAACGTACTAAAGAATGATGTGCATTATGGGACATCAAATTAGTACACGGCCTGCCCTACAACAGTCAAGGACAAGCAATAGTGGAACGTGCGCATCGCACCCTAAAAGCCAAACTACAACAGCTTGGGGAGGGGGAAGGTCATAAGGGGACAATAGCCACAGACCGACAGCAGACTCTTTTGTCCCACGCCCTTTATGCTTTAAATCATTTTGTTAGAGGCGATGAGTCCACACCTCCCCTGTGGAAACACTTTATGCCAACCCAGGCGACAAAAAACTATTCTTTAGTTCAGGTCAAGGAACCGGGAGCGATGGCATGGGAATTGGGCTGGTCGCTGAGAGTGTTTGGGCGTGGGTACGCAGCAGTGGAAAAGGATGGTTTAATTAAATGGATACCTGCACGATGTGTAAAACCTGAAACAACCACTTCTTCTTAAAAGTTTTTGTAGATTTTCTGTGGCCTTTGGCTACTTGGATCTTTCACTAAACGAACCATCTCACCCAGACCTAACGTATGGGTAACTATAGCAAATGAGACGGGAAAAGAACCCTTTTGTCTATCTATGGCAACGCCATCTGATCCGTTCCAAACATGTCTATTAAGAGTTCCATACTTTAATCCATAAGAGTTTATTGAACTGGTATCAAAAGATAGTTGGGCAAAGATGACCTTTTCACAGGTCAACACCACTACCCAAAATATTAATTCTGGCGGCAACCCCACAACCATTTGGCAAGGTCAAATTAGTGGATGGTGGAGGGATGTGGTACAAATAGAACCATTTTCTTTTAATAACCTGGGGAAGAGGTTATGCTTGTATGTTCACAGGTCACAGTCCCTGGTGATTACTGGCAAGGTGTGTGCCACCACACCTGAGGGTGAGAGGCAGCCAGCACTCAGGATCCAGCTGTGGGTCCCCCTGTACCAGCTGTTTGCAATCTCTTCAACTGATCATTTAAGCAGAATGTCTGGGTAATGTTTTCTACTGTAACAGAACAAACTACACTACAGTTGCCTTAATGAAATATTTAGGCTTACTAGTCACTAGTGAAAGATGTAGTTTAGATGGAATGTAGTTATTAATAAGGATGAAATGCTGTAAGAATGTGTGTATTCAACTTTCTTTGTTTAGCAATATTAAGAATTAAGAACTCAAATGTTTAACCTTATTAGAAACTCCCTTGGTTTTCCCCCTGGAGTACTGGCCAGGCTCTGGGTGGAACCCAACAGGAGAATGGAATCAGATGTTTTCGCTCAAAGAAAGTTGCCAGTTATTTTGGCCTGTTGATTTAGAGGCCGGACCTGCTTGCAGCGACGTTGGATGCCTCACCTACGGACGGACACATCGCGTAGGGTTTCCAGTTTGTGAGGAAGGGCACTCTGAATTCTCGCTGCATCCAGGGTTCCCTAGCAATTGCTGATCTGAATGTTAGTACTCCTATTAATTAAGTGTGCTACTCTGTATTTTCCTTACTGTTTATTTTTGTAGTATTTAGTCATATCCCTTAATTATAAGTAGTGAAATCAGGTTACCTTTTAACTAGTAATTATAACTGCTGTCTTCTTTTAGCCTTCTGTGGAACTATTCTAAGTATGCTGTGTTTTTGAAGTTTGTCTAACCTTTAATTGATACAGCTCTCAAAGAAGTCTTGCAGGTGCCGCTGCAAAACAAAGAAAGGGGAGATCTGGGAGGCATCGGCCTTATACAACTCTGACACATGGTTGGTAAAGCCTGGGGAGGGGGAAGTGTAGGGAGAGGCGCTCGGAAGATCTCTCGATGTACAGGAAGAATAGAGGCGCATGAAAGATCTCACAATGCACAGAGAGAACAGAGAACTAAAGACCTCGCGATGTGCAGAAAGGCGTATATAAAGCAATTGCACTTAATAAATCGAGCAAATAGCAACGACCATATTGGTGTTTGTGCTTTTGTTCCCACAAAGGTTTTAACCTCCTGCAAGGGTTAGCTGTGATCTGAGCACCACATGTCTGTGGATTGGCAGGTAGAAAAAGACAGCCAATACCTTACCACAACACAGTCCTGGGCTTTTTGTGGGGCTGTTATCTTGAAATGGGCTTTGCCTTGGCAAAGCAATGGCAAATCACACATTGCCACTTGAGCACTCTGACTACATCATGAGCCCATGGGACTCTGTTCTGTAGGACTTGGAAAGATTTAGTTGGAATATGAATCCAGCTGAACAGCATCTCCAGGAGACAGATCATGGTCTGAGCACAATACTACACTGTGAACTTTACTGACCGAACCTCTGCTTTTCTACACAAATGCTAGTGATCTCCATAGAGAGAAGGCTGTTTCAGCCAGTCCTCCCGCAAAGCCCTTACACTGGTTAAATCCAAACAAACAGGAGGGCCCTTCTGCAGATAGCCACAGCAAGCAGAAAGGCAATCGTTTGTTAAAGCCATCTGGAAACCTGTTCCAGCAGAAAACAAAATCCTTAGCAGACTGTTGGCAAAACTTCCCACATCTCCGGGCCAGGGGGCCATCAGCAACATATCCACACCTCCGACATCTGGGCTCCACAACAAAATGGTTTCCAGCCTATCACATCCTCTGAGCTAAAACTATCACCAGGAGCTGACTCATCCCAGGACTCAGCACCAGTCAGGCACACAACCTGCAGTTCAGAAGTACCCCTGAAAAGACCTTGACAGCCTGCATTAAAACACAGGCGTGCATTTGAGATGTAGGCACTGCCCAGTAATCTCTTGTTTGCATCAGAATCAGAGGTGCAAATTCAGCCTTACTTCTACTGAAACTTTCCTTACAGATAACTCATTTTCTGTGTTCATAAACGGCAGTAAGGACCCGGTTAGCAGGTGCCCTGGACACTGCCTACAGTGAAGAAATCATTTAGCCAGGCTGCAGTTTCCTTTCCCCAGTGCTGTCTTGCCTTCCAGAAATCAATCAATATCAAAAGCTCCCTATGAAGACTGCCTGAAAAAGCCAGCTACAAGTGCCTTGACTTGTGCTATTTTTGTCAGACATCAGGCAGTCAGTCTGGCTTCATTCAAGTACATTAGGACAAGTTCAGTTCATATTTACAAGGAATCACAGCAGGCCCCATCTGTTCCTCCAGCCCCCACCATTACTCCTGTGCAGCCTCCCTGGGAGCAAGAAGCACAGAATAAGAAACCTCGCTTAAATAAGATAAGATCCACAGCCTGCGGTTTAAACAAGATGCACAGAGCACTGACAAAATATGGCAACACTATGATCATAGAGTATTGCAAACCAGGGAAACCACATATCGTAGTCCAGCTGATGAATAAGGAGTGAGCGCAGCAATAAAACACTTTATGCTGGTTGTTCTGGTGGTGAGCACGGCTGAAGTCAGTGTGGTGTGGGTTTGTACACAGGCAGTGACAATCCATTGCTGTCTGAGACTTTGGCTGAGGCATCATTCGGACGACTCTCTCCTCTCTCCCTGCTCTGCTCGGGCAGCGAGAGGCCTGTGTGCTGCACGCACGAGGTCCTGCAGCAGTACAATATCTCTGGGTGGATCAGGCTCGCGTGGCTCTGGCTGAAGTCGCCCCTCTGATCCAAGGACAGCTTCTGTCTGAGCACAGATGCTCGTCTGGAGTTGGGAGCTGCAGTGTTTGATCTGCTGCCTTTTCCTAGGAGGAGATGCCAAATAGTTGTTCTGCCGTGACAGCTGAATGCTGCCCTCTTGCCTCTGTAGAGGGTTAGATCCCGAGAGTGCAGGTGTCGGTGTGGGACTGGCACCCACTCTTGGCATGTGTGGAAGTGTCCCGGCCCGTCTGGAGATGAGCTGCTGCCAGCTGATGAGACAGGAGGGCCCACAGCTGTGGGTCAGCTTTGCACGGTCACTGATAGTACAGAACCGCAGTTCAGGGGCCACGTCCCAGGTTTCTGGCTTGATTCTGAAACCTGAACTGATGTCGTTCTCATTCCTGGCCCCTCTATTCCTGTTCCACCGGGCTGATCTGCCTGGCTGCAGTCTGAGCTTCTGGTTCCATGCTCCTGCCAGCAGACAGGGCATGGAGAAAGGGCCCTCAGCCATGACTGGGGTGTGACCTCTCAGCTCCCTCCAAGGGGGGTGTCGTTTCCAGAGGGGTGGCAGGATACAGCTGTGTAAATATTTCCTGAGGGAGCCTGACCTGATGGCTGTCCCTGTCACTAGCTGGCAGAAAGAATGACTTTGTCTTGGTGAATCTTCTGGGGAATGTGCGCGCTGACATGCAACAGGTTTATGCAAACACTTGAATTGTAAAATGACCCGTAGGTGCAGTTCTTTACTAGAATGAAGATAAATGCTGAAGATTTGCTGTGAAGGACCAGGGTGATCTGCATTCATGAAAGTAATTTATCGTGGTCAGACTCTTTCTCCCAGGTGAGAAGATTCAGTTGATTAAACCCAGTGCATCTTGTTTCAAGGCAAACCCTCACTTTAGTGGCTATGAGTTTGTGCCATGAGAATTTTTCTTTTTCAGGTGAGTTTTGTTTTTCCTTTAGCCATTTTTTTTTCTTGGAGAATGTTGAACTGCGTAGAATTAGTCTGACACTTTTGTTTTATACTGATGAGATCTGTTGTCTTGCAGTAATTCCTACCAGCACAGGCAAGTGCTTTGGGTTTCAGTATCTGAACTATCCACATACGAGCTGGCAAGTTTGAGGAAACCTTGTGCATTTCATGGTTATGGCACAGACATTTCTTCCTACACGAGTTACCTGCATTTGAAATGTGCCTGACAGTTTTCAGCACGGATTTGGCAGGTGTCAGTGTAACTCCTTGCATATGGGAGATGGAATAGCAGGTGCTGCCTTGTGCAATAGAGTCGGTTTGAAATGATTTAGGGTCCAGCTGTGATCTCTTTTTCAGGCACATGTTGCCTCTTGTGGGAATCACCAGCAGATGAGACAGATGTGCAGTCACAGGGAGTCATAATTCTTTGTTGTCCTGCCTTTATGGGATGGCAGAGTGAGGCTGTGGAGGTGAGTGTGCCTAATAAATGTTTGCTCCCATCTCTGCAGGTGATCTTAATTTCATTTTCCATCCATCTCCTGTTGCCTGACTTGATGGAAATCAAGGCTGAGTTTTGTTCTACAGCTTTTTTCCCATATGCTTCTGCTTCCTTGCACTTTACAAAGTCTTGTCAAAGGGCGTGAGACAGGTGCTGGGTTCTTGCTGTCATTAGGATCAGGCAGATGCATTCAGGAGTTCAAGGTGAATGCCAGAACCTCTTCCTGGTAGAGCTATTACACACTCTCCCTTGGAAAAAGGGATGGATTTGTAAAGAGCTGCTGAGGGTCAAGGTACACGGTTCGGGGTGATGGTGGTGCCCTCGGAGCACTGGATCTGAGCACAGGAATTAGCACCAGGTTGGGTGGCAACAGGAAATCATTCAAATAGATGAAAGGATAGGTGATGCAAAGGTAAATTCCACTGTTTGTTACCAAATGTCACACTGTGTGGTGAGGACTACTTCACAGCTGCTAAAATCCAGCCCTTTTTTTTCTGAGTAATTGGACTTTTGGAACTTGCTGCAGCTGCTATAGTTGCAGGTGATGCTTATGAGGGTCCTGAAGTGGAGTCAAACCTTTCTGTGGGTGCAGGTAATGCCTGTGCTTTAGTGGAGGGAACTGCTGGGCATGAAACCCACCAGTGTGTGATACTGTCACGTCCCGCTCCGATGAGGGGGGCAAGTGACTCAGATTCGCAAATCCCCAATTGGAGCGGACAACAAGTCTCCAAGTTCAAGCATTTATTAACTACCTACAATGCACTAATTGAACACATGATAATTGGCCAAGTACAGAGCAAGTTGTGGTGAGCAATATAATATGCTTTGCATTTCTTAATAGAAAAAGGAAAAGAGGGAGACAGAGGGAATGGGGGAATACAGATCACCGGTCTGGGTTCCTGCGCTGATCCCGCCGGCGAGGGTTCCAGGAGGCGGCCGTCTTCTCCGCTGGCATTCGTCTTCTTCGCTTCACTGCTTTCTCCAGACGGTCGGGGGGGCAGGGAGAGGGGCAGAGAGAGAGAGAGCCCTTTCTTCCCCCCTTTGATTTATACCCATTTTCCTTGGGTCCGTCCCCTAGGTCGACCCACATAGCTACGTATCCCATGTACAGGGAGGGGTAAGGTGTTTCATGGGATGATGTCATTAGCATGATCATGACAGCCCTCGTTAGCATATTGAGGGGTGTCAACTTTAATATGCATTTTGTGGATAATGAAGCAAAGTTCATTCACCGGACACATGGCCCTTGAAATTTGCCCAGGTGCCCCAGGGCAGAGCCGTCCTGTCTCCACAGGGCTCTCTCCCCCAGCTACATCGGGCAGCGTTATCAGCTTGGGCCTCCACAGAATGCACCCTGGGACTCAGAGTTTTGTCTTGCGAGTGTTTGAGGCATTTCTTCAATCAGCCTCAACTTTTGCTTTCCCAGGTTGTTTGTCTTAGTTTCTCACAGGCCTGGTTTCTCGTCTCTCACAGATACAAGCAGGGTGTGAAGGCGGGCAGGGGAGGTCTGAGGCTGCTTCTCTCAGGTGCCGGATGATCCAAGGCTGTGGGGCCAGGCAGGGCTGGATGATGCACAGCCAGGTGGGTTAGAGTCTGGGTTTTCCCTGCATTTACCCTTCCAGCTGCTTGGTTTTAGGCTGAGAACTTGGGCCTGTTCTGCAGGTTGCTTTTATGCAGCAGCAGAAGGCGATGGTGGTTCCTAGTGGATTTAGTAATTAAGTGGACTTCTGACAGTTGTGGCACACTTTCTCTGTCCTCCAGAGTTACTCCCCTGAAATGTATTTATCAGATAAAATGTGAAATCTAATGGGTATGTTTGTAGCCTGCAAGACTGCTGTTAATCATAGGGACACCATTTCGTAATGTAGATTATCTCCCCCGGCTGGGAGATTGTGATAAACTGGGAGGACAGACCAGACTAGACTTGTTCCCAGGGAATGAAATGGCTTTATTAACCTTCGTATTTATAAACTGCAGGCGTGAGTAACAGTAATAATAATATCCTAAAAGTTTTTGGACGGGTTGGGAAGTAATCAAGTAGGCGTATTTTGTTGACACAATTTTGAGATGAACGTTCTTGTTTTCTAAAACAAAAAGTTTCACGATGCTGATAGTGCCATTTGCAATGTAAATACGGAGGAGGGGTGTGTGTGAGAGAGAGCAAGACAGTCTGAGTTGACAGGAAACAAAATGAACAAAATGTGTCCCGGAGAAGAGCATGTTCAAGACGCTTGTGTCCATTTGCCACAGGAGAGGTTTCCGGGTCCCCTCTGGCACTCTTCCCTAAGAAGTGACCCTACGTTAGCCGTTGACCTCCACGGGGACTGTAAATGGCCCCACTCGCAATGCTTGCTGAGAGCCCTTTGGGAGCGGGTGACTGCGAGGGAAGAGAGAGGGTGAAAAAACTTTTCATGAACTTGGCTGGAGTTTTATTTGAAATGGGGCAACGAGTGTTAAGGTATAAGGTGTCTAAAATACAAGGTTTACAGACGAAGTGTTACAGGCAGCACTTTTTAGAGTATGCAAGCACTGTTAGCCATACGTTAACCAAACTGAATAGGGCTGGGGTACCTCACTGTCAAATCTAGAATCAACTGAAAATGATGTGCACATTTAGAGCTCTCCAAAAACTTTCTCTAGCTTTGAATGGGTGAAAGATTCCTAAAAGAAAAACATGCTCTTCTCTGCAAGAGCTCAGTGTCTGGGCTAGATTTTGACTTCTGCTACTCTGGTTCAGAATTCTACATTTTAAGATAAGATTTAAGAAATATCCTCTCACTGCTTGGGGGCTACTTCTAGCATTAGAGTCTGGATTTGTCACAGGGACACTTCACCCTTTCCCATGTTCAAATCTTTCTTCTTTAAACCTGGGCTATTGAAAAAAATTACAATTCATAAACAACATGACAAGAGATCTTGAGGCCTTTTCTGTGTAAGACTTGTGAGTGCCCAGCGAAAAAGAGGAAAAAAAGAAAAAATTACTTCAAAGGTAACCTCTGGCTGGACAGTCTGTCTTTGCCATGTGGTATCATACCAGCTTCCTTTGTAAAGCGCTTTGTGATCTCTGAATGAAGACTTATTTTTGCCTTGGGTGGTAGATCCCGCGTCTCTTGCTGTTCTTTAGTCTGTTATGAATTACTCAGTAAATGGGTAGTGAAGCAGAGCTGATAGATGTAGAAAATTCTGGAAGTCTGAGGTCCCCCCGAGTATTGCGCTTCCTCCTTATTTGCAGCCTTCCCCTGACCACATCTGTTGTTGGAGATGATCAGGGCTGAGCCTGCAGCAGTCCAGCCCATCTGCCTGCTATTCCTCACCAGTGTTGTGCTGCATTTCTCGGGGTGTTTCTCCTGTGCATTTTTTGAAGGTTCTTGCCAGGCGAATGACACAGTTGAGCAGAAGTCCACAAACCAGTGCACAGAGTAATGATCTGCTGATGGTAATTCCTGGGAGAAGCGTGGAGGAGGTGGCCTGTTGATGTCATTTCTGTATCCAAGGGGAGAGTAACACCAGGATGTCCCGTGGGAGTGCAGCATCTGTTGCCAAATCAAGATATTGCTTGAACAAGGTGTTTTGGGGTGCAGTAAAGGTGTCCCTGTTCTGCCAGACAAAGAGGATTGGTTGTTCCACACGCGGCTGGCAGTGAGCCTGCCCACACATGGCCCCCACTCACACCTCCCGATCTGCTGTGGCTGCCCAGTGCTCAGTGTGGTTTGTCAGTGGCTCTCAACTGCAGAGCATCCACCCTCGCCTTGGTCGGTGTGCTGTCCCGGGGGGTGAAGGGCAGCACTAGTTATGCACCGTGGGAGCTGCTTTTTCTTTCCTGTTATGAGATGAGCCACAATTTTGCTTTCTTTCCTGATACCTGGGCTGCCAAAGCAGGCAAAGTATCGACCTTTCATTGTTCGTGTCAGAGCTGATATTCTGACATCTCTCTTCTGCTGTTGGTTGCAAAGGCCTGGCACGAGGTGGGGGTGGCGTTTCGCCGGGTGCTGTGGAAAAGCAGAGATGGAGCCTCTCCTAGAAGCTTTCTCAGCAGAAGAGCGTGGCGTAAGAGGATGGAAGGAGCCTTATCTCAGCTCTGCAGAAGGAGCTGGACGCTGTAACATGGCATTAAACTGTTTTTGTATTTCACAGAGTACTTACACCTGTGCCAAACAACACTGCGGGTTTTTCTTGTAATAGCACAGTTCAGCTTTGGCAAGAGGAAATGACGTTCCTTTTGCCACCGGCCTGGCCGGAGCCTCAGTGCCAGCGGCTCATGGCAGGGCGTCTGGGTCTGTGTCTGTGCCCGCAGGTGCTCCCCACGTGGGGGCTCATCCTGACCCGGGTCACTGAGGCTGGGTCCCTGTGAGGGTCAGCACTACCTGAACAACAGTGGGCTGGTGGTTTTTAGGAGGGGTGTTGTTACACATCATCTGCTGTAAACAAGCGTGCGGAAGAGACGCAGGTGTGAAGCGCGAGGCTTTGCTGGAAAAGCAGCTTGTGTGGTTGTGTGTATGGAACTGTGCTTTGTGCCCCTTGAGAAGGTGAAGCACTGAGTCATTTCTGACTCGTCTTTGGCCTGTAATTTTGGGAAGTGGGGCTCTGGGTCTTGAGGGATGTTCTGCAGGACTCTTGGATATCTGTCTCGGTCTGTTTCCCTGAGGGACTGGTTTACATTATCTCACAGTCAGCGAGGATTGATTATGGTAGAAACCAGGCAATTTCCTTTTGACTTTAATAACATATTCTTACAACAATCTCGTGGCCTCTTATCTAATAGTTCTGAAAAGCTGGTTGATGTCTATCACTGAATGGGCTACGGACCAAAACTGTTAATTTGGGTGCTTGGAAGACGTGTGTGTAGCTCCCACTGTGGCCCAAGGCAGGTGGGGAAGGGGCAAACAGGCACTTTCCCACGCAGCTCTGCCCTTAGCACTGACTTCTGCTGGCTATGAGCTTGCACACTGTCTGTGGCAAAACAGTCTTCCTGGGAAGACTCACCCAGGTGGGGAGTTGTTTCCTTGGTTTCTGTGTTCAGCACCTGGAGCACAACAGGGTGAAGATCTTGAGATACAGAAACCTAATCTAAGTGGGTTTGGGAGCGTGGTGCTGGGAAGGCAGTTTCCTTCCAATGTCTTTTTCTGCAAGTCAAACTTCTGGGATTTTCTCTGGCAGAGGGATCTTGGTTTTATTGATGGGCAAACACGTGTACACGCTTGCATTTCCTGTCCTGTTTGTAGCTCAGCAGGGATGTACGGTGTGCCCGAGGGCCTGGCACGGGGCTCTCTGGGATGCCACCAGCCCTCCAAAACGGGCCACATCTCCCCGGGGACACGGGCATAGTGGAGGTGGCCCCGCAGACCCTCCCCAGCCCGCTCCTCTCTGCTGTCTCCTCCAGACCCCCCTGCTTCTGATGGTGAAGACCATGACCGTGTCCTCACCCGGGAAGACATCAAGAAGCAGGGGCTGCTCCTGATCGAAACCAATAAGAAACGTGGCAAGAAGTAGCGATTGCTCCACGCACGAGAGCTCTGGGTGCCCCAACCACCCCTTCTGCTCTGGAGGCCCTCAAGCACCCGTTGTACCCTTTTTCTAAATACAGCAGTTATTCTTAGGCTGAATAGAGCAGGTCTTTGTCATTCCTCCGAAGCCCATAGCAGACCTGGACCAGGAGCTCCTCAGTCACTTCTGTCAGGCAGAAGCAGCGGGCTCAAGCCCTGAGGGGAGCTGAGCTGGGTTTGGAGGCAGCCCCCTCCCCCTGCCCCTCGCCCAGCTGCTCTCCCCGCAGACATGGGGCTGGGCTGGGCTGGGCTGGGCTTTCCCAGGCAGAGCAGAGCTGGGGGCAGGCTGGATTTCTCCCCCTTGGTCCTTCCTGGGACCTCTGCTCCCCCCGACAGCTCTGGGAGCCCCGTGGGCTGGTGTCTGCCCCAGGCAGCTCTGGGGAACCGTGGGGCAGGGGCTGAGGCCTGGACAGGTATTGGATCTCAGGGGGGTGTCTTCGTGTGCATGTGTGGAAGCAGAAGGGCAGGGGCTGCCTGGGAAAGGGAGAGCCACAGTGGAGGTGAAGCCCCTGGCCCGGGCTGTCTGACCTGGCGTGGAGCCCTCGTGCCTCTTCCCTCCCCTGCCCCCTGCACGCACATTGTGCCACTCGTCCCCCTGAGCTCCGAGCGAGCGTTGGGGACAACCTCTGGGCTGCAGGGAGGTGCCTGGAGAGAAGGGCTGCCCCGAGGTGCCCCAGGCCAGCAGAGGAGGCTGCAGCAAGCCTTTGGCTCCAGGTGGGATCCCCAGCCCTGCCCATGGCTCACAGACACCCGCCCTGCAAAGGCCGAGAACTGGGGGCTGCTGGTCCCCAAGTGCAGCCAAGGCTGGGGGCCGCTGACAGGGCCCCGTGGTCCCCGCTGGAGCCCCTGGAGAGCGGCACCTCCTCCAGCTCCGCGGGGGCCATCAGCACCAGCGCGAGCTTCCCCCGCCCTTCCCACCTGGCCCCTGCGCTTCGTGCTGACGTCACCTGGGACATCACCGCGGGGCAGAACGGCTCTTTCTGCCCGGGCTCTCGGCAGACTGGCAGCGCACCCCAGATGTTCATGGTGGGTTTTGTGTGGCTGCAGGGGTGGGGACCGCAGCGCCCAGACACAGAAAAACTTGTGTGTTTTAAAGGAAGCTCCAGAAAGACCGTCACGTGCCAGTGAACGCATCGAGCGGAGCTTCCCCCGTTCGACAGCCGTCTGGGGGGCGCTTGGCAATTAAAGAGACCCCAGAATGACACCCACCCCCCAGCCCTGTCCCCTTCTCCCGTGCCCACCACAGCCACGCCGTGGGTCAGGGAGTCCTCTGCTGCCAGGAGCTGCCCAGCCATGGCAGGGGAAATCTGAACCTCCTCTGCACACCAGGGGCCGAGCAGACAGCGAGGGGCGGTGCTGGACCTCTGACACTGCGCCCGCTCAGCACACCCGGAGTTTGAGGAGCCTCAGCCAGGCCGTGCTGGGCAGGCCGAGCTCAAACAGTGCCGGTGAGAAACCAAACCCCTGCCTAGCGCCCCCCGCCTGCGGCCCGGCCATCGCTGCTGGGGGTGAGGGCAGCGCGGGCAGCACGGGCAGGGGCGGGCAGCGCCGCTTCAGCCCCCTGGAGAGCGCCCGGCAGCGGCAGGTGTAGGTGTTTCTAGGCGCCAAGTCCGTGTGGAACTTGCATTTTGGGCAACAGTGAGATTGAACAATGGATTCGTTTTCTCGGTCCTTCTCAGTATAACTGGGCCTGTGGATATTTTAGTGGATTTTGGAAAGATGGAGGTGAGTTGTCTCTAGGGAATGCTGCTGTCAGACTCCCAGCAGGTACCAGGCATTACCCTTCAGACACCATCTGCCAAGGTTCGTAGAGATCTGGTTTAGAGTCTGACCTGGGATGTCTGTGAAACACTTTAATCAAGGGAAGAGTGTAACGGCTTGAGAAACAAGAATTAATGCCCTGGCTGCTGCTGGGGGTAAATAGGAAGGGAATGTATAGAAGTGTCAGAACTCTTTTTGGTGCAGGAGGAACCCCGGGCAGTGGTGCCGGGATCTCTGGGATCGGGTGTGTCTGGGATATACCCACGGTGAAGTGATGCTCCAGACCCTGGGTTTCTGCTCTTGGTAACACATGACCGGCCGCACATGTACCAATAGCAGCCAGGGGTTGTTTTTATGGTATACTCAGCATTTGGGATTGCTGGTGGACTTTGTATGAAATGCGTAAGTGCAGATGTGAAGGGTTTTGCTTCACAGGCGAGAGCCTGGAGCCTTTGCTGTGAGTTGGCAGCGCTGTGATTTCTCGTGTCCCTGGGCAGAGCCCGGGGTTGAGAAGAGCCCCGCTGCTGTGCGGAGCTGCAGGCGGCCACACAGGGGACAGGGCTCCAGAAACACGGTGTCAGTACATAACACTGGGTTTACTTGTAAAGGTCAAACCCAAGGTTTTTCCCCATTAATTTTTTTTTTGTTTTCGCTTGATTTTTTTTTGTTTGTTTGTGTGTTTCAGTGTACTTAACCTATTTTAAAGCAACAAATGAACTGTTTTATTAGTAGTTGTTTAATTAGTAATAGGTAACTGAACTCTAAAGAACAGGCAGATTTCCTGGCAAACATAACCTTGTTCTTTTGCCACCTCCTCTCAGGAGCTGTGCCCGTAACCTCACAGTTTCACCCAAGATCAGATACCACCCTCCCACCTAGCAGCGTTAAGGCAACTTGGTTGTTTAGCCACGAGCTGCAGAGGAATGCTATGGCTGTGTCAAACCTGATCAGTTTTAGTTTCCAGCACTGTAAAGTAAGTTCAGCTGGGGTCATCTTTTAGCAGACACCTGAAGTATGATTCAGACTTGCATTTTTGGGATATTAAAAAGAACCTTTTAACCGCTCTGCACCCAGTCCTGTCCTGGTGCATCTCACAGCCCTTGGCTTTTCCTGTTGCCTTATTGACAACACAGGCACTTTCAGACTCTTTATCCTGCCTGTGCTTTTTCATTTAACATCTCACAAAGTCCACTACCCTCAATGTCACTTCCAATTGGCATTTGAATTTAAGGTGAAATCTAGACCTTGTGAGAAATAGGTTATTTTGTTCTTCTTCAGATGGTTCTGTCTCCTATGCAGTGTGATTCACTTTGGCTGATTCATTTATGCAACCTGACAAAAATCTCCTGGTTTTTTATGGATGGCTTCTCCGAGTGTCACACTGAATTTGCTCAGTCGAACAACGTGTATCCACCAGTGAACTGGAGAGGAAAGCGCCAAAGCTAGACGGGGAAGCCGTCCTAAGATGATACTTTCTTTCCTACTTTCCTCCTTCAAGATGGAGGCTTTTTTCCTGTTACTTGTGTTTCTGTTGTCCTGTCTGTGTATGTGCCCACATCGCATTGCATTATCCTTACACCTCTGCCTCAGACTGGTACCCCATTGACCTCAGCTATCTGTGTGAGACGGGCCTTCTGTCCCCAGCATGTTAAATTTAGTTACCTGTTTGTGGCCACAAAAAAAAAAAAAAAATCAAAAAAGGATTAACTCTTCTGGCTATCAGTGTGAATACTTCTATACATAAAAACTGCCATTGCCTCCGGTGGGAAGAAGCCTCCATGCATCTCAACAGAGCAAAGAGTCAAGTCAGTAATACCAGAATCAGGTTTGGCTCAGGTCAGGTGGTTGTCACAGGGTCTGATGGTCACTGGAATGTCCTCTGATCCCCTCCAAGACATTAGGTATTCACTTAATGCTGGTGGTGGCAGCAAAGGGCAGTGGGTAGAGCATCGGATAGGGGGTCACAAAGACTTGGGTCTGTGTCCCCCTCTGCTGTCAGCGGGTGGATCAGGGCAGTGCCACTTGACCTGAGTGTGCTTACGTGTCAACCCCAGCATCTACAGAACAACTCATGTCTCTCAGGAGAGGAGGGTGTGGGTGCTGGGAGGAGCACTGTGGTTAATCAGGGCACCCCCGTCTCGGAGCAGTGGGATCCCCAGCTGGGGTTTGACTCACTGGCTCCAGGGGAAGGATTTGATCCTGCCCTTCAGAGTGTTCCCTCTTTGGGGAAGAGGCGGTGGGATGGACAGAGAGGTGTTGGATACCTGCTGTGAGCTGTATTAGGGGTGTGCTGGGTAAGTGAAGACCAGTGTGTCTGCGACTGGAGGAATCTCCCTGCTTTGGCTTACCTCAGCCCAGGCTCTGCAGGGAGCAAGGCTACGTGGAATAGTGGTGTGTCACCACTTTGTAGCCAGCCG
The DNA here is from genome assembly GCF_965140245.1 of Athene noctua. NCBI lineage: Eukaryota > Metazoa > Chordata > Aves > Strigiformes > Strigidae > Athene > Athene noctua. Next base: position 44,681 of record NW_027437861.1, read on the forward strand.
CCTCATTTAGTGCAATAAGATCATTTATTTTGATACATAATTACATGGCTTGATACTTTAGTCAGCAATTAACTAATCCTAATGGGATGTAAATTAATTAAGAACACAGTTTGTCAAATTCAGTTTGCTTTTACCCAATTCCACTCTTCTGGGAGCAAAATGGAAGACATTGGCCCCAACCGAGGATGGCAGTACTGTCAGCATGAGGTCCACAGCCAGTGCTGGCTACAAGGCATAGCAGAGCTCTGGGGGTGGGTGTTACACCTTCTTGTTCTTAAGAAGTTGTTCTTGAGAAGAGGTGTTCTAGGGGAAACTTTCTTACGAGAAGATAGCTGCTTATGAGAGATGGATCGATGACCTAATACTGAGTAAAGAAGGGAATTAAGAGGGGAAGGAGAAAAGTGCAACAATCCCCTTCCATATTTAATCACTGCACAAAAACCCAGCCATTGTAGGTAAAATCTGCCTGGCCAGGAGACATCAGAACAATGTTATGCTTTATTCTTCCATGTATCATTTTGTTATTACAGCAAACCTTTTCTATATTAGTGTTTCCTATGAAGTTCAACTCAGATGATAGTATCATGTCCTAAATGTGGTTCCTATGCAGCAAGAGTAACTACCAGACCACCTCAACTCCAGCAATCTCAAGATTACACTGACAGGGTGTGAAAAAGATAGAGGGGGAAGAAGAATTTTCTGTTTCACCGCCGGGGAAGTGGGAATATAATATGTTCTAAACGACATGCAGCGAGCAGCGTCATGGCATGACAATATGAATTTGTCTAGAGCCAGGGTAGGACGTGTCTTACCAAACTTTACCTCTTTAAATGTTGGGTGTGTTGTCCAGATGAGTAGTGACAGTTAATGGAAAGAGGGAGTGAGACACATGTTAGGTGGGAATGACTTACCCTCCTGGGAATGCTGATCTCTGGTGATGACGGGAGGAGCCCACAAACCCCACCTAAACTAAACATCCCAGCATTCCGACAGCTAACACGAGGGGAGATGGAGGCCTCCTGCCCACGTACACTTGCTTACCCCTCAGGAAAGAAGGGGTCAAAGTGGGACAATTGAAGCCACAGGATGAATGGAAGAAGAAGCCTGTTTTGGAAGCAAATGCAGATAGGATATTTCTGCTCTACAGCTACTATTCCAGAAATACCTGTGCACTCTCACCCCTGGTAGCTTGTCTGTGTGTCATATATTAAATGATCAAAGCAATGCTCCCACATTTCATGTGGAAAATCGTGAAGGCAATCAGCACACACAGAGCTCAGTGAATCAGATGTGTCCTGGATGCACCAGGCATCCAGCAGGCAGTTGATGTGGGTATGAACAGTGATGCTTTCTACAGGATTTCTGGGCATCAGGCAGCCTGCTTAGGGCTTCTGTTCCAGCTGAGCTGCTGGACACAGAAAATCTCAGACAAAGGTCATATTTCTTTTTCTGTTCCAACAGTTTTGTAAAAGGCTGGCCATATAAGGCATTCTAATGTAGGACAAGATTTTGTAAAATAATTTAATATCCTTGTATGCTAAAGGTCCCTTAATAATTTAGTTTTCAAGGGACTGGTTTCCCTGATTGCAGAGCCCAGCATTAATCTGACCTTTTCTTATTCTTCATTCAATAACTCATCTATGTAGGCTCTTCTTGCAGTGTTTTGTAGGTGTCTCTTCTTATTTAATCTGTCTTCCAGATCAAAGCTCTTCAGAAGGAATTTTCCATGTTAGTTGTGAGATAATAAAAAATAAAGTAAAATAAAACTTTTTCTTTTTTTTTGTTTTTTTTTTTCTTTTTTTTTTTGTTTTGGTGAGCTTTTGACTTGGTAAACAGAGAGAAATGCTGTTCATTTAATAATCAACCATTCCACATTGGCTATGTCATGTGTGTTGTTGACTTCGGTCTCTAAAAATAATAGGCTCTTAACAAAAGTCTTTTCATGTTTAGATCATTTAAAAGGGCTCACCTGTGTAGATAGAGTAAGCCTGTCCCACAGGATTTGCCTCTGGTAGGGCTCTCTTTCAACTTCCTTGCTGTCTATTCACATGAAATGTAGGAGTTTCACATATTTAAGGCCACATCTACACTAGAAAATAATGCAATGTGAAAGGAGAGGATCTGAAGAGTAACAGTTGGTGCTAAGGGTACAACATTCATGCTGTAAGTATTCTGGGGGATTTAGCTTTAGCTGGGTCACCTGGACTGAATGCCCATGGGCACCTGGTACTTTTGAGTACATCCTCCAGGGCAGTTTCATCCAAACCCAGCTCATGTGCTCCAGGACCCCTCCACAGTAACATCCCAAGTGTGGTAAGCAAGGAGAGCCAGGAAAACCACCCTCAACTCTCTTGCAGAGATTTACCCCATCCAGCCAAATGTCCTGCTGAGCAGATACGCATACTTATGAATGCATACACATACATCGTCCCACAGCCTTGTTTCCACAGGGCCCAATCTAAAAACATTCATTTATCAGCTCCACAATGAGGCTGACTAATTCTGCTGTCCCTTAACATCTAGCCTGCACCCAGAGCGATGAATAATTCATCCGCTTCCAAGATCTGGCTGATAGAAAGCACTACTGGCCTTCCAGCTTATTTTAGAATTAATAGGTCCTGTGGATGCTATCTATGTATAGAACATATACAGATAGAAAAGCCTCTGAATGAATATGGAATTTCACTGAAACAATTCTTTGTGTTAAACACAATTGTATTGGGATCTCTGGAGTGCCTCGGATAAAAATCTCCTTTTAGCACAAGTATCCTAATCTTTCGGGACAGCGTACTCTAATATAAGTCCTTCTTACATCTATAGCATCTTAAAAAATAAACCTCCTCAAATTCCAACCAAACAAAAAATTAACCAGAGTGAATTCCATTTGGTCCTACCCCTTCTGAACTGAATTGAGGAAAATTGATGGATCTTGAAAGTAATATACTTTTATTTCTCCTCAGTCCTTTGTGAAACACTTCAGTGCACCCACAGCTTTACAGTCATAACGAGTCATAAAACTCAAGTTTTATGGTTTGGCCTTAACAAAGCATATTTAAGGTTAATTAGCAATAGTCGCCTCCAGCAGACAAAACAAAAATTTGCATGGGCGGAAAATGGATACACAGTCCTTTGTTGGTGGCTTGAAAGCATGCTCACCTGTAACCATTAGCATCAGCTTTGGCTCTTTGCACCCATGGAATAGCCAAGAAAATAATAAAAACACTGCTACATATATTTGATCTCTTGGTAAAAAAAAAAAAGCATATTTAAATAGTTCTCTGCCTAGGGAAAACCTTTTCGTGTTTCTATGTGTTTGTCTTTTTACCTGCACCTGGCCAGGTGTATATTACTGCATGTTTCAAACTCTCATTTGAACACGTGCTGCCCACCAAAGAACTTCCAGATGCTGTGTCACGGCATGTCCTCGATACGACACCGTGTGTTGTGCTAGGTCCTGCAAACACATTTGTCAGTAATAGGAAAGCTCCCTCTCTTTCTCCTCTTCCAGTCTTTCCATAACTCCCAGACATGTGATCTGTGTTAACAAGCTTACGACGCAAAACTGCAACTTTTTCAGTTCAATCTTGTAAACAGGAGGGAGTTGGACTGAGGTCTTAAAACGATCCCCAGACACCCTAATGCATGCTCAGATTTTCAGATTGCCAAGTACCCACCCTCCTAACAAACCCTTCAGCCCCTTGCTCCAGAGTTTCTGCCCAGATTTAGGAACTCAGCTCTAGGCTCTTACTTTGGAAAATTTTCTTAACTCTCCTCATAGACAAGTTGGCTAGGCTCTCTCTTTTATCAACTACAGCAATTCCCTTCTGCCTAATTCTGACCACTTGTATTTGGAATTGTGTTCTGACTAAGTGTCTTCAGACTTCATTTTGGATGTATTTGTCTGTTCCAGGTATCTGGCCATTGTTCACCCACTGAAACCACGCATGAATTATCAAACAGCAACCTTCATAATCGCCTTGGTCTGGACTGTCTCCATACTTGTAGATATTCCATCTGTGTATTCTGCTACTGAAACGGTGTTATTTATAGTGAAAAACCAGGAGAAAATATTCTGTGGTCAGATTTGGCCAGCTGACCAGCAGATGTACTACAAATCATACTCCCTCTTTATCTTTGGCATTGAATTTGTTGCACCTATCATTGTGATGACCTTGTGTTACGCCAGGATATCACGGGAGCTCTGGTTTAAAACCGTACCAGCATTTCAGACAGAACACATCAGAAAGAGGCTTCGATGCAGAAGAAAAACTGTTATGGTACTGATGTGCATCCTGACTGCCTACGTTCTCTGCTGGGCACCCTTCTACGGCTTTACAATTGTCCATGACTTTTTCCCCACCATCTTCGTGAAAGAGAAGCATTATCTTACTGCTTTTTATATAGTTGAATGCATTGCTATGAGTAACAGCATGATAAACACCATGTGTCTTGTAACTGTAAAAAATAACACCATGAAGTATTTCAAGAAGATCATGTTACCGAGATGGAGATCGACATATAATGGAAGCAAATCTAGCTCTGATTTCGACCTGAGAACAAGTGCAATGCCAGTCACAGAGGAGGTAGACTGCCTAAAACTGAAATAAATTTTCTGCAGTTTGAATCTCACATATTTCGGAGAGGGGCTAAAGAGGAAATAATGCCTTCTCAGAAGCTTCTCTCTTGTCTGTGGGAATACCCACCGTTGGTGAGAGCCCTCTAAAAGCAGCCTACTATGTATTTCCACCAGAACTCTTTTCACTGGACTGCTGTATAACCCCGTAACTCAGACTGATGCTGTGCTTCAGTTCACCCATCTGTAAATCTGGGAGGTAGATACTCATTTTACAGTTGTTTAAAATTTAAGATGAACAAAAAAAAAAAAAATCTATGAATGCATTAAAGCATACTACAATGATGTAAGAGTTGATTGCTGATCCTAGCAATGATGCCTCTTTGTTTCTTCTTAAGAGAAATCTCTTAACCCCTTGGAGCTTATCTTTTGTACCTTTAAGATATTTGGTGTCCTTTTCCTTCTGCTCATAAGAGGAAGGAAGGCAAAAAAAGCCCATTTTGCTTCATGTCACTCTTTATCTTCTCAGTTTACCCCTCATGATTAAGCTCCTCAAAGTCTACAGATCACCAGCTTTCTATGGTCCAATGTGCAGCATGCTCTTATGAAAGGCACATTCTCTACAAAGGTAAATACTGCTTCACAGTCTAGTGAAAACCTCATCTCTTCCTGTGACACCTTGCTTAAAAATATTCTATCAACATTCCACTCTGTAGTTTTATGTAGAGTGCTGACTCTGTTTATTATGTATTTGGAAATGGCACAGCTACATCTTGAAGGGATGTTACCTTCTCTCACCTCCAGGCTATGGCCAACTTCTGCTGCCTTGATTCGCTGAGCTCTTCAAAGAATCAATCACAAAATCACAGAGGTGGAGAACAGCAACTCCAGATTGTCTAGTCCACCCCTCGGCTCAAGCAGGGTCAGCTAGAAGAGGCTGCCCAGGACTGTGTCCAGCTGGGCTTTGACTGACTCCAGGGATGGAGACTCCACAGCCTCCCTGGACCACCTGTGCCAGTGTTCAACAGTCCTTGCAGTAAAGAAGGGTTTTCTTATGTTCAGATGGTATTTCATGGGTTTCAACTTGTGTTTCAGCTTGGTTTGCAGAGGGACCCATATAAAACTATAGCATGCTAGTGGGAAGAAAAACACCCTGCTGAACCAGATCTAGACATTTTACCAAGCCTGTGTACAACTTCAAAATAAAGTACAAGTAGGGCCAAAATAGCATAGAGATCTTGAGATGATCTGTCTTTCTGCAACCAATGGAGACAGACTCTAGGCTTCCACAAGCCAGTCAGTGGTTGAGTTGAGTAGCTCATTGTCTGGTCAAAGGTGAGGCAACAACTCAAGATGAATTGTGCATTGCTTCCCCCAGAGCTGTTTTTACTATTCTGATTTTATGCAGCTCCAGGATGGGTGTATCTTAACTGATAACTGTGATAAAGCAGGTGACAGTAGCAGTAATACCTACTCATTTAAACTACACATAAGATATCATGGACTTTTGTGTACTGAAATCGAGTCTTTTCTACCGTGATGACAAATGCTTCCTGTTTTAAAGTATGTGGTACCACCTACTTTTGGAGTAAATGGCTTTTGTAAATAATTTGTCTATTTGTGTACTTAAAGTGAGAAACAAATCCTGCTAATAAAAGAGTAAACATGGAGTAAATATCAACATTGTGAACTATGTTTTAGATTTTCCCCTTAGCCACAGTTTTCCTACTCAAGTGACTAATGTCAATTCTCCCATTTCTGCTAAAGAAAAACTACCAGGCCGACCAATTAAGTTTAATGCAAAAGGATATTCAAATCCATTAAAGTGCTTAAATCCTCTCGTCATTAGCTGCTCTTAAAATATACACGTTGGAAAGGGTATCAAAATTTCCTCTGTTAGGCAAAACAATTACTGAAATCATTCTTCAAAATGACAGATTAGAATAGGGTAAGTACTAAATCCATTTGTTTCCCAGCATGCCAAAGAAATTTAAAGGACCAGAGAGTTGCAGTATTCCATCATCAAGAGGCTTAACCTTGGAGTTTCTCTTGAAATCTCACGGTTTCTTCTGAAACTGCACCCATATTTATCTCCTGAAACCTGCAGTAGTTATTGGGGATTAGCTAGCAATACTACCTGTTATTAGAGTGTCCTGATATTCCTTTCACCTATTTTTCCTAGACTTTTCCTGGTGCGACAAAGCCAAACAAATCACAATTTTCCACACCTGGAAATCTACCTCAGGCTGAGTTATTAAAAAAATAAAAAGCTCATCCCCCACCAAGCAATATAGTGCCAAGCAAAAACCGGGGAAAGAATTGCTTTACATTTCTGGAAATCACTTTGAGAGCTCCAAGAGACCTCTTCTGGTCTGGCCTGCCCAGTGTTCTCAGACATCACCACGTCCCTGTCCCTGAGAAGGGCAGTAAAGCAGCAGCTGCCACAGCCCATTTTGTGGATTTAGGTTTTGGGGTCCGCAACATTGCTGTATTTTGACATTTTGGGGTCTTCTCAGCAGCAAAGCAGTGTTTCAGCCTGAATGACTGGATAGGGCAGGAGAAAAAACTGTGCTTTGCCCTCAACTGCACTTGTGAGCAGCATCCCCAGAAAGAGGGGGATTCCCACCCAGGAAGGGTGGCAGTCTCCTGTTCCCTGATCAGAGTAGCCAAGCAAGTCCTTAGCCTGTGTCTGCACCAACTCCAAACACCAAAAAATGGTCACGGGCTTCACTTTCAGGGACCAATGTCTGCTCCTAAACTGAGCTCCAGCAACCAGGGGCCCAGGCAGCGAGCCCAAGGACCTTGCATGGGAACAGAAACCCCATGGAGGATTTTTGTGCCCACAGAACTGATTTCATCAAGGGAGTAATGGGGTACATTACCTAGGGGTACCTACATTGGCCAGGGCCTGCCTGCCACCCATGACTACAGTTAAATGGAGAATTTAGAAGACTCTTAAAGTCACTTAAAAACTCCCTTTAAGTGCAGAAGTGTGCAGCTGGCCAGGTCCTGACCTGAGTGGCTCCCTCAGGCAGCAGGGAACAGACAGTCCAACCAGAGTAGCTGAGGGAGGGGGCCAGACCCCACGCTCCATATAGTGAGTTGTGCAGGAAAAACTAAAAATAACAGAAAGGCTTTTTTGTACCCACCCACACAACTCAGGCTAGGGAGTGTGGGTGCCAGTGGGTGCTCCAGAGATGGGTGCTCCCTTGGCTCCCTCTCAGGTGGGGGCTACCCTGCTGCCTCCTGCCTGGCTGCTCCCTGCAGAATGCCTTCACACTTACACTGACTGGCAACATTCAGTGAGGGAATTGAATGTGGATCGCACCTAACTGAAGCTTTGCTTGCAAGAGCCATGCTTAAACAGAGAAAGAAAAGCACAAGCTGGAAGGCAGCATCTGTCGCAGAGGAGAAGCAGCCCCTTCCAGCACAAGCTCTTACACACTGGAAGGCACTAAAAACTGCAGCGAGACCTCCACAGCCATCAGCTGCCTGCTGTTTGCTCCACTGGCACAGCAGCAATAAGGACTTCACCACGCAGGAACTGTGGGATGTGTCAAGGACAAGCAGTAGGTGGGGGTGAGGTATCATCCTCCTGAGAGCTGTTAGCAGGGTTTAGATAACCATGCAGTGAATAACCAAGTCTCAGCTGTGGCTTGCTACAATTTTTATTGCTAAAAGCAAAAATGTAGTGCTATCATGCCTGATTCTAGCTCAGCTGTCCTCCTGTGGCACAGCTCCCAAAACCACAGGCTTGTTTCCTTCTGCAGCAGCTCCTCCAGGGATAACTGAAGGTAAAATCCAGTCCCTGCTCCTTCACACTGGCTCTCTGAAAAATAAAAAAAAACAGGTGTAACTAAAAACTATAATGGTGACCCTGAACATCTAAGAGAGGATTAAGAAAAAGCAGTTATTCTCAGCAACAGGCACTGAGAAAATAAAGTATGTATTTTAATAAAGCAAGAGCAGGAAAAGAAACTCCAACCATTGCCCCTCTACCAAAGGAGGATGGCCTGCAAGACCCCAGAGTGGGTCACAGTAGCCAGGCCATGAAATTTCCCTGAAGACTGACTCACTCACTCAGCAGCTCAGACTTAACTGAGCTCCTTCTTTTCTGAGCCTGGCAGCCTTTCCTGTGGCAACAGCACCCTCCAGCTGCTGCCTCTGCAGCACAGCATCATACGCCTACTGCACTGCCCTGGAAACTGCACCACCTCACACCAGATACCTTGGTGACAGGGACATACAGATATTCCCAGGATTCCTGGGCCTCCAAAAAGTAGCAACAGATGCTCCAGCTTTTGTCACTCAGGCACCTAGGCACTTACCCATCACTTCTGGTGTCTGAATTCTCCCTCGCTCCCTGTGTCGGCAGGGCTGTGACCCTCACTGGGTGCTTGGGCTACCCCCTTTCAAAACACTGGATATCATCTGCGCTGAAAAAACAACACCATTAAGCAGAAGCAAGCAGAATTGAGATAAGACAAGAAACTACTCCCTTGTACTCACCAGAGATCCTCTTCTCTCTTACGCTCTGTTAGGATCCTGTTCTATAGACTCCACCCTAACACACGTTGCCAGGAACAGTCCCCAAACCACCAATGAGACGGGCAGCACTGCAGCTTCCAAAGTGACCTTCCTAATACCATCCAGAGCAAGAGAAGGAGGAACAAAACCTGATATAAAGCCACCACAAGAATCCTGAATAATAAGAATCAACACTGAGCACGAAGTTGCTCAAAGCACAAAGTCACCTCCCTCAAAACCAGGACTTGGTAAAACTGACAGAAGAGAAGACACAAAGATGGTCACAGTCCCCAGAAAAAGACACCCCTGAGCTCAAAAGACCACCAAGGAACATAAAAAGCCCATGTAAACTCATCAACCTGCTCACCCGCTGGTTCCAAAAGAAAAACATGGAAGGTAACAGACAGAAAGCATGCATCACAGAAAACATGTTGAGGCACAGCAATAAAATCTGGGGGTGTAGCATCCCGAAAAAGCCAAACGCTGAAGCGCTCCAAAGACACACAGTGAAGTGCTCCACACAGCAGGGTGATGAAGGGCTACTACAGGGCCACGTGTTGAAGAGCTCCAATAAAAGACAGGTGCGGAAGCGCTCCAAAACAGCGAGGCAGTGAAGCACTGCTCCACGATGGTGCCATTAAGCACTCCAACATACACCAGGCATTGCAGAAATCAAGAAAAAAGCCACAGGGTGAAACACCCCAAAAAGAGCCATGTGGTGGGTGTCTCCAAAAAAGCCCAACAAGGCAGTGTTCCCCAAAAGAACAGGTACTGAAGGACACTCTCCAGGGCTCCCTGGAGAAACACTCCGAAAAATCACAGGTGATGAAGAGAGCAGGAGAGTCAGACAGTGAACAACCCCCTAAAGCAGGGTGGTGAAGGAACCCTCCAGGAGGCTGTGATGAACAAGACCTGGGTGGCGCAGTGAAGGACTCCAGAAAAGCCAGGTCACACAGAGAAAGGCTACTCCAGGGTGGCATGGAGAAGGACTCCCAAGAACAGCTGGGCAGCACAGGAAGGACTCCAAGAAGACTTGGGTGGCACAGTGCAGGACTCCCAAAAAGAGGCAGGCAGCGTCATGCAGGCCTTGTCAGGGGTGGCACAGTGACAAACTCCAAGAAGAGCCAGGAGGGACAGTGAAGAGTTCCTCCAGACTGGCATGATGAAGGACCCCCCCAGTGTGGCCTGACGAAGGACTCCTCCATAAGGGCCTGGGAGGACTCCTCTGGGGGACAATGATGAAGTACTCCAAGAAGAGTCCGGTGCACAATGAAGGACTCCTAACGGGCAGCATGGTGAAGGGCTCCTCCGGGGAGGTGCTATGAGGGGCTCCTTTGACAGAGCACAATGAGGGGCTCCTCTTGGGGCAGCACAGTGTAGGGCTCCTCTGGGGCAGTGTGACAAAGGCTCCAAGAAGAGCTGACAGAACACTGAAGGGCTCCTCCAAGACTGCACATTGAAAAGTTACTCCAAGTGGCATAATGAGGGGGTCCTCTGGGGCGGTGCAAGGAGGGGCTCACCCAGCGTGGTGTGATGAAAGGCTTCTTCAAGACAGCGCAGTGAAGGGCTCCTCGAGTCTGAACAATGAGGAGTTACTCTGTGATGTGGGGCGCCTCCAGGTTGACATGATGAGGGGCTCCCTATGGATCTGCATGATGAAGGTGAAGCGCGGAAACAAACTCTACAACTCAGAAAGAGTTATAAAGCAGGCATGTTTATTCCAGCCGGGGTGCAAGGGGATTTCTTCACAAAGCTTGCACACCGTCTCTGGCAAGTAGCCAGATATTTATTACAAAAAACCATACATATTCATTTGGAAGGGCTGGGTTATTACAATTAGTTCGGGGAATAGGTGTGATTCTTAGAATTATTCAAGGAGAGAAGTATGTGGTCCTCTTGCAGTGTCCCGCTGTTAAGCAAAGTCCAGATGTCTCCTTCCTCTTCATTAATTTTTCAACTTGGCTTCCTGTGCATGCTCTTTGGCCCTTCGGTTCCTCTCCAGGTTATAGAGTCGGCCTTTTACCTGTTTGTTTTGTTAATTGGAACTTTTGTGTCTGTTAAGATGTCCCAGAAAGTAAGTCCTTTAGCTGGTATGTCTCCCCCTTTATCTCAAAGACAGGGATTAGTTTACTATCTATCCTGTTTTCTGTAAGAATGTTATCTACTTAACATTGCCTGAGGGCTAGGACTCCTTTAGCTTTTTTTTTTGCTTTCCTCATATCAATTCCCCCCTTTTCTTTTACCTGTGCAAATTCTTTTGCTATATCATGCCATTCCCTTAAAGGGTTTTGGCCAAGTATGCACCTACAGTCCCTACCCATAATCCAACCATGTTGATAATCAGTGTCCATCCTTTCATTGGAAATATATAATGAGCCGGTTTAATGTTGTGTACAGGCCCATCCAGACCTCGAGCTCTGGTCCCTAGGACCAATTCCCGCAGCTGTTTTTGTAGGCTGATAACATAATTAGTTACTATTTCATTCCCAATCTAAATGGATGCCCCCCGCCTGTATCATATATGGTTTCCTATATACTATTTCAAAAGAACTTAATCCCTCCTCAATTCTGGGTTTGGTCCCGATTTTAAAAAGTGCTAAAGACAATGATCGAGGCCAAGGTAATTCGACCTCCTGACCTAGTTTTGTAATTTACTTAAGTGATTCATCTTCTCTACTTGACCACTTGCTTGTGGACTATATAGAATATGCAACTGCCAGTCTATTTGTATGATCAATGCAAGTAATTGTTTTAACCATTTGAACCTTAGTAACCATGAAGTAAGCTTGTTCCATATTTCTTCAAAGTCTAAAGAAGCATTGTCTTTTCATATCTCCTGCAAAATACTTAATTATTGCAATATTATTCCTAAATCTACATTTATTTTTCCTGTTTCACCTATGTGTGTACAACAACTATAATTCACAACTGTGCTCAATCCCCCATGTGAGGCCAACATCATGTTTCACTGTCAGCACTTCAGATTGAGAAATTATTTCATTCAGTAACACTTATTACTTCTGCATGGGAATGCATCTGGCCAACCTGAGAAGGTATCTGTTAACACTAATAAGTACCAACACCCCCCTTTTCTTGGGAGTTCAGAAAAATCTATTTGCCAGTGTTGTCCTGGACTATTACCTTTCACTATAACTCCATTTTTAATTTTACTTGATGTGTTTGGATTGTGGTTTTTGTTTTGTTTGGGGTTTTTTTAGTAAACAGCATAGTCATCTTACTGGTTTTTCAATTTAACTGCTTGTATAGGGCATCTGCTCCCCAATGTTTTCTTATGTTCACCTAAATGTAACTTCTATTGTATGTTGGAAGGCACTGTTATTTGCCCATCTGGAAAATAAACCCATCCATATTTTTCTTTATTACCCTTTAGATCATTAATCAATTTTTGATCCTCCTTTGAATATTTAGGTTTCAAATCTGAGTTTAAGATTGAAAGTTTTACCATCTGGGACCAAAGCTAATGCTATGGTTGCCATTTCTGCCGCCTGTCTGGCCTTTCAATCTGCCAAATTATTTCCAATTTCCTGTTCAGTGTTACCATTTTGATGCCCTCAACAATGCATGATGGCTACTTTTTCAGGGAGTTTTATGGTTTCTAGCAGCCTTAAAATTTCCTCCACATGTTTTGTTTTCTTTGTGCTGTGAATAATCCTCGTTCTTTCCATATGGCGCATAAGCATGTACTACTCCAAAAGCATATTTCTAATCTTAACCTTTTTCCCTTTTGCCAGTTCTAAAACTTTGGTCAAGGCAATTATTTCAGCCTTCTGAGCAGAAGTCCCTACTGGCAACGATTTAGTTTCTATTACTTCGTCAGTGGTGATCACAGTGTATCCTGCCTTACGGTTTTCCCTGTTTTATGAAGCTGCTTCCATCCATGAACCAGGTGCCTTCTGCATTCTCAAGTGGTTCTTCTTTTAAGTCAGGTCTACTGGAGAAAATGGCTTCCATGATCTCCAGACAGTCACAGGTTAAAGGCTCTGATATGGTCCCACTGAGAAAAGAGGCTGGATTCACAATGTTCGTGGTTCATAATTGGCACCAACCTGTCATTCCAAGGAAAGTTTGGAGTTCTTTTGCCATTCTGGGTTCACGTGTGCGACAGATGGCCTCTTTCCGTTCTCAGCTCTGTTGTTCTTCAGGAATACCAAATCCTAAGTAGGTCACTTGCTTCTGGACCAGTTGAGCTTTCTGTTGAGATACCCGATATCCACTAAGTCCCAGGAAGTTAAGCAAACTGACAGTCCATAGTACACAGTCTTCCTTCATCCTTGTAGCTATGAAAAGGTCACCTACAGATTGTAGTAAAATTCCTCCTAGTGAGGGCAGAGTCCAGGTTTCAAGTTCTCAGGCCAATTGATTCCCAGAGATAGTGGGGCTGGTTTTAAAACCTTGTGGTAACACTGTCCAGGTTAACCGTTTTGGTTTCGGTTGGGTTTTTTTTCCTCCCTGTATCAGGGTTTCCTCATTCAAAAGCAAATAGCTTCTGGCTTTCTTTTTTGCTTTCCTCATATCAAAGGGGTCCTACGGATCAGCACAGTGAAGGGCTCCTCCAGGATGGTGCGACAAGCTGATCCTCTGGGCTTCTTGTGATGAAAGGCTGAAACGGCACAATGAGGGGCTCTTCTGTGGAGGTGTGATATGGGGCTGATAGGGATCGCTGCAGAATTGGCACGGTGAAAGCCTGCTCCAGGACACTGAAACTGTGAGTTCCTCCAGCACAGCATGATGAAGAGCTGCTCTGGAGTGGTGCAGTGAAGGCCTCCTCTGCAGCAGAGTGATGAAGCGCACTTCCAGGGGACCATGATGAGGGGCTCCTCTGAGGCAGTGTGGTGAACAGCTCCTCCAGGGCGGTGTGAGGAAGGACTCGTCCGGGCAGCACAATGAAGGCCTCCTACTGAGCAGCAAAGGGAAGGGCTCCTCGGGGAGAGTGTGCTGAAGGGCTACAAGAAGACCCAACCAGCGTGGGGAGCAGCCCCTCTGGGTGGGGATGATGACATGCTCCTCTGGCATGACACGGTGAACTGTTCCTCTGGTGCAGTGTGGTTGAGGAATCCTTCACTACAATGTGGTGAAGGGCACCTCCAGAGCAAACGAGTAAATGCCTCATCCAGACAGGCATACATGGGCAAACATACGATATGTACGACAAAATACGATACACACGACAGGCAATACAATAAAAACCATATATTACATACCTTACCATGCAATGCATAACAGAGAGAAAATAAAATACATACCATACATAAAATGCAACATACACGATATGATAAGTATCAAACCAAACAGTAAAATACAATATATATAATAATTACAAAACGTTCAAGACGAAACAATAAAAAATACAGCAAAATACATACCACACAATATATGACAAACCATAAAATACCAACCAGATAAACATCAGTATAAAAGTAATTACAATCCAAAAAATGATACACAATACATTACACACTACAACAAGCTACATCCCATATTCACAACTAACACAATACACATGATGCACAAAATGACAGATAAAATACAAGATAAAATATCATTAATAAAACACCATAAATACAATGCAATACAAAACAGCATATAAAACACAAAAGATGATCCAATAAAAAATAATATAACAACCACACTCCGAAGAAGGGATGAAAATTGGATCCTCTGGGGCTGCACGGTGAAGGCCGCATATGGAGCAAGACTCGTCCAGGACGGCGTGATCGAGGCCTCCAAGAAGAGCTGGGATGTGCCGTGCAGAGCTCCTCCGGGGCGGGGCGACGATGGCTCCTCCGCGGCGGCGCAGCCAAGGCGAAGGGCTCCTCCGCGGAGGCAGACGTTACAAACCATACCATACAATACCGTACCCACGATACAAGACAGACAATACCCTACAGACCACACCATAACTTACAGACCTTACCCGACGGTGCAAACCACACCTGTCAGATAACACTACACACAACCGACAGACAAGGAATCACAAGACAAAATACAAGACAGACAATCCAGCCCCAAATCCATTACAATACACACACAGGTACTACAAAACACAAAACACATTACAATGCCAAGTACATCACAAAATCTACAGTGCCAAAAAACACAGTATGTCCTCTACAAGAAGGAGCACGCCATACCATACAGAAAAATGCACAAAATAATGCTCAAAAATACCACAAAATACATTACAAAGAAAAATAAGTTTCTGTACAAAATACATAAAAAGCAACCCAAAATACAATAAATATTACATTAACAAAGAAAAATTGCCATACACAGTATGTTAGAAAATAAAATACATACAATGCAAGGGAAGATACAAATCCTCCAATACATTCAATGCTGTACAGTACATACCATAAAATACCACACAACCAATAAAACAGACGATACAGTGCAAACTACATGGGATACAATTAATGCCATTCCATACCTACAGTGTGCAATAGGATATAAACCAGAACACAATACATGGAGTATACGAAATGCAACACATACAACACATCAAATATATAACACAAAAATCTGTACAGAGAATACGTACAAACAATACAATACCCACAGTGATACAGAGGATACTTAACCTAGGATACATTCCAGACCATAAACACACACCATACCGTACGTACAAGAACATCGATACCAAACCCCAATCATACAGTACAACAGATACCATGAAGAGCCTACGACACTTACCAAAATACAAAATAGAATACACAGATGACATGAAATCCCATCCCATACCATACACAAGTCAAAATAATACCCAAAGGACTACATATTCTAACACACAGAAACACGATGATCCATACGATGCAGATGATGCATACCATACCGTAATACATCACAACTCATACAATACCGTAAATACCAAAGCAGATGCTACAACACAATGCACCCTGCAGTACAGACCTCTAAATACCATATGATACAAGACGCAGAGTAAAACATACCCACTAACAATACAAGACAAAGTACCACACGGCCAATGCAGTACGGCAGAAAGGACGCACAGCACCAGACAACAGAAAAACCCAGACCACACTTACCAGACAATACTTACCCCACGGTCTGCAGAGGGGCGCCTGCCTGCCGCTCCGGCGGCACTCACCAAAGCCCAAAACTCTCTCACGAGGCACCACGCTCAAGGGCTCCTCCCCCACAGGGGTGATGAAGAGCTCACCAGGCACAACGGCAGTGAAGGGCTCCTCCAGGGCAGCGTGCTGAAGGGCTGCAAGGAGACCCACCCAGCGTGCGGAACAGCTCCTCTGGGGCCACCGTCATCAAAAGCTCCTCCAATGCCACACGCTCAAGGGCTCCTCCAGAGCGCTCTGACGCTCAAGGGACTCCTCCAGGGCTTGCATGATGATGGGCTGCTCCGCTGACACGCACAGAAGAGCTCCCTGAGGGCCTCGCAGGAAAAAGCTCCTCCGCTGCAACACGGTGAAGGGCTCCTCCAGGGTAGGGATGATCAAGGCCTCCTCCGGGACAGCACAGTGAAGCTCTCCTGCATGGGCGCCACGCAGGGCTCCAAGGACAGACGGGCAGCACCACCAAGCGCTCCGACGGGCAGGTGTAACAGGGAAGGGCTCCTCCAGCTTGGCGCCATGAAGGGCTGCTCCAAGGCGGGGATGATGCTGGGCTCCTCCAAAGACACAGCAATCAAGGGCCCCCTGGCCCAGCACGAGCAAGGAGGGCTCCTGCATGCCCACAGGGCAAAGGGCACCTCTGGGGCAGGCTGGGGAACAGCTCCTGCCGCTCAGCACACGGAAGGAAGGGCTCCAACAGCAGCTCGACCATGCAATGAGGACCCCCTGCAGAGCCGCACAACCAGGTGCTCCTCGGGAGTCACGATGAAAACGGCATCCTCTGCCGTGGCAGATGAAGAGCTCCTCTGGGTACAGCGTCCGGAAGGGCTGCAAGGAGACCCACCAAGCGTGGGGAACAGCTGCTCTCTGGGGCCAGGGTCACCAAGGGCTCCTCCAGTGCCACATGCTCAAGGGCTCCTCCACAGCCTTCCGACGCTGAAGGGCTCCTCTGCGGCTGGCATGATGGTGGGCTGCTCCGCTGCCACCCACAGCACAGCTCCTGAGGGCCTCCCGGGACACTGCTCCTCCGCTGCCACCTGTGACCGCCTCCTCTGGGTCACCACGGCAAAGGTCTCCACGGAAACACGCAACGCGTAACAAAGAGATCCACTGCGGTGGGACCGCGGTCAAGGGCTCCTCCAGCACCACGGGATGAAGGGCAGCATCAACACCCAACCAGCGTGGGGCACAGCCCCTCTGGGGCGGGCCTGATCAGGGCCTTCCTCTGCCAGCACACGCTGAACTGCTCCTCCGGGGAGCCACACATTGCAAAACAGACCATACAATACAGACAAATCCATACTGACAGTCCCATATATTATTATTAGACACCTTACCATACTATTACAGACCAGACAGAAAAGGCAATACATACTATAGGAGAGAGTAAACCCAACACCGACGATACATACAAGTCATGGCAATAAAACAGATACAAAAATATAGCAATAAACAAAGATACAAAAATACATGCCACACAATACATGACAAACCATACCATATTAACTCCAGCACAACACAAAGAACAATACAATCCATACCAGACAATACAGGCAGGGCAGTGTCAAACACAATGCAGCACAAGATAGACAAGATGATGCAATACACGGGATTCCACATAGGCCATTCCCTAGATTACACAACACACCGTACAGTACACAACACACCTACCATCCATGAAACACACTACACACAACACAATACAAAATACGATCCACACTACAAGATGCAATATACAGATGCCAGCACACAAAAGGAAATACACTATAGATAAAACGCAATATACCAGAAAGCAGACAATTCCAGACAATGCAGAACAGAATACATCCCATAAATCAATCCAAACACACACAGTACGTACAATAACTAACAGGCCATAACCACCTATATTACGGGAACCATCCCACCATACAAAACACACTACAACACAATTCAAGTCACAAAGGTACACAGCACCAATAATACAAGACATCAGAACACAAGAAATACCATTCCGCAGGGAAAAAGACAACCAACACAAGACCTGCAAGGCCGAGCCCCGATGACGAGCGGCTCCTCGGGCAACGTGCAGTGAGCCCAGGGATGCTCCGCGGCGGCGTGATCGAGGCCTCCAAGAAGAGCTGGGATGTGCCGTGCAGAGCTCCTCCGGGGCGGGGCGACGATGGCTCCTCCGCGGCGGCGCAGCCAAGGCGAAGGGCTCCTCCGCGGAGGCAGACGTTACAAACCATACCATACAATACCGTACCCACGATACAAGACAGACAATACCCTACAGACCACACCATAACCTACAGACCTTACCCGACGGTGCAAACCACACCTGTCAGATAACACTACACACAACCGACAGACAAGGAATCACAAGACAAAATACAAGACAGACAATCCAGCCCCAAATCCATTACAATACACACACAGGTACTACAAAACACAAAACACATTACAATGCCAAGTACATCACAAAATCTACAGTGCCAAAAAACACAGTATGTCCTCTACAAGAAGGAGCACGCCATACCATACAGAAAAACGCACAAAATAATGCTCAAAAATACCACAAAATACAATACATTACAAAGAAAAATAAGTTTCTCTACAAAATACATAAAAAGCAACCCAAAATACAATAAATATTACATTACCAAAGAAAAATTGCCATACACAGTATGTTAGAAAATAAAATACATACAATGCAAGGGAAGATACAAATCCTCCAATACATTCAATGCTGTACAGTACATACCATAAAATACCACACAACCAATAAAACAGACGATACAGTGCAAACTACATGGGATACAATTAATGCCATTCCATACCTACAGTGTGCAATAGGATATAAACCAGAACACAATACATGGAGTATACGAAATGCAACACATACAACACATCAAATATATAACACAAAAATCTGTACAGAGAATACGTACAAACAATACAATACCCACAGTGATACAGAGGATACTTAACCTAGGATACATTCCAGACCATAAACACACACCATACCGTACGTACAAGAACATCGATACCAAACCCCAATCATACAGTACAACAGATACCATGAAGAGCCTACGACACTTACCAAAATACAAAATAGAATACACAGATGACATGAAATCCCATCCCATACCATACACAAGTCAAAATAATACCCAAAGGACTACATATTCTAACACACAGAAACACGATGATCCATACGATGCAGATGATGCATACCATACCGTAATACATCACAACTCATACAATACCGTAAATACCAAAGCAGATGCTACAACACAATGCACCCTGCAGTACAGACCTCTAAATACCGTATGATACAAGACGCAGAGTAAAACATACCCACTAACAATACAAGACAAAGTACCACACGGCCAATGCAGTACGGCAGAAAGGACGCACAGCACCAGACAACAGAAAAACCCAGACCACACTTACCAGACAATACTTACCCCACGGTCTGCAGAGGGGCGCCTGCCTGCCGCTCCGGCGGCACTCACCAAAGCCCAAAACTCTCTCACGAGGCACCACGCTCAAGGGCTCCTCCCCCACAGGGGTGATGAAGAGCTCACCAGGCACAACGGCAGTGAAGGGCTCCTCCAGGGCAGCGTGCTGAAGGGCTGCAAGGAGACCCACCCAGCGTGCGGAACAGCTCCTCTGGGGCCACCGTCATCAAAAGCTCCTCCAATGCCACACCTGGAGGGGCTCCTCCAGGGCTTGCATGATGATGGGCTGCTCCGCTGACACGCACAGAAGAGCTCCCTGAGGGCCTAGCAGGAAAAAGCTCCTCCGCTGCAACACGGTGAAGGGCTCCTCCAGGGTAGGGATGACCAAGGCCTCCTCCGGGACAGCACAGTGCAGCTCTCCTGCATGGGCGCCACGCAGGGCTCCAAGGACAGACGGGCAGCACCACCAAGCGCTCCGACGGGCAGGTGTAACAGGGAAGGGCTCCTCCAGCTTGGCGCCATGAAGGGCTGCTCCAAGGCGGGGATGATGCTGGGCTCCTCCAAAGACACAGCAATCAAGGGCCCCCTGGCCCAGCACGAGCAAGGAGGGCTCCTGCATGCCCACAGGGCAAAGGGCACCTCTGGGGCAGGCTGGGGAACAGCTCCTGCCGCACAGCACACGGAAGGAAGGGCTCCAACAGCAGCTCGACCATGCAATGAGGACCCCCTGCAGAGCCGCACAACCAGGTGCTCCTCGGGAGTCACGATGAAAACGGCATCCTCTGCCGTGGCAGGATGAAGAGCTCCTCTGGGTACAGCGTCCGGAAGGGATGCAAGGAGACCCACCAAGCGTGGGGAACAGCTGCTCTCTGGGGCCAGGGTCACCAAGGGCTCCTCCAGTGCCACATGCTCAAGGGCTCCTCCACAGCCCTCTGACGCTGAAGGGCTCCTCTGCGGCTGGCATGATGGTGGGCTGCTCCGCTGCCACCCACAGCACAGCTCCTGAGGGCCTCCCGGGACACTGCTCCTCCGCTGCCACCTGTGACCGCCTCCTCTGGGTCACCACGGCAAAGGTCTCCACGGAAACACGCAACGCGTAACAAAGAGATCCACTGCGGTGGGACCGCGGTCAAGGGCTCCTCCAGCACCACGGGATGAAGGGCAGCATCAACACCCAACCAGCGTGGGGCACAGCCCCTCTGGGGCGGGCCTGATCAGGGCCTTCCTCTGCCAGCACACGCTGAACTGCTCCTCCGGGGAGCCACACATTGCAAAACAGACCATACAATACAGACAAATCCATACTGACAGTCCCATATATTATTATTAGACACCTTACCATACTATTACAGACCAGACAGAAAAGGCAATACATACTATAGGAGAGAGTAAACCCAGCACCGACGATACATACAAATCACGGCAATAAAACAGATACAAAAATATGGCAATAAACAAAGATACAAAAATACATGCCACACAATACATGACAAACCATACCATATTAACTACAGCACAACACAAAGAACAATACAATCCATACCAGACAATACAGGCAGGGCAGTGTCAAACACAATGCAGCACAAGATAGACAAGATGATGCAATACACGGGATTCCACATAGGCCATTCCCTAGATTACACAACACACCGTACAGTACACAACACACCTACCATCCATGAAACACACTACACACAAATGCAAAATACGATCCACACTACAAGATGCAATATACAGATGCCAACACACAAAAGGAAATACACTATAGATAAAACGCAATATACCAGAAAGCAGACAATTCCAGACAATGCAGAACAGAATACATCCCATAAATCAATCCAAACACACACAGTACGTACAATAACTAACAGGCCATAACCACCTATATTACGGGAACCATCCCACCATACAAAACACACTACAACACAATTCAAGTCACAAAGGTACACAGCACCAATAATACAAGACATCAGAACACAAGAAATACCATTCTGCAGGGAAAAAGACAACCAACACAAGACCTGCAAGGCCGAGCCCCGATGACGAGCGGCTCCTCGGGCAACGTGCAGTGAGCCCAGGGATGCTCCGCGGCGGCGTGATCGAGGCCTCCAAGAAGAGCTGGGATGTGCCGTGCAGAGCTCCTCCGGGGCGGGGCGACGATGGCTCCTCCGCGGCGGCGCAGCCAAGGCGAAGGGCTCCTCCACGGAGGCAGACGTTACAAACCATACCATACAATACCGTACCCACGATACAAGACAGACAATACCCTACAGACCACACCATAACCTACAGACCTTACCCGACGGTGCAAACCACACCTGTCAGATAACACTACACACAACCGACAGACAAGGAATCACAAGACAAAATACAAGACAGACAATCCAGCCCCAAATCCATTACAATACACACACAGGTACTACAAAACACAAAACACATTACAATGCCAAGTACATCACAAAATCTACAGTGCCAAAAAACACAGTATGTCCTCTACAAGAAGGAGCACGCCATACCATACAGAAAAATGCACAAAATAATGCTCAAAAATACCACAAAATACAATACATTACAAAGAAAAATAAGTTTCTCTACAAAATACATAAAAAGCAACCCAAAATACAATAAATATTACATTACCAAAGAAAAATTGCCATACACAGTATGTTAGAAAATAAAATACATACAATGCAAGGGAAGATACAAATCCTCCAATACATTCAATGCTGTACAGTACATACCATAAAATACCACACAACCAATAAAACAGACGATACAGTGCAAACTACATGGGATACAATTAATGCCATTCCATACCTACAGTGTGCAATAGGATATAAACCAGAACACAATACATGGAGTATACGAAATGCAACACATACAACACATCAAATATATAACACAAAAATCTATACAGAGAATACGTACAAACAATACAATACCCACAGTGATACAGAGGATACTTAACCTAGGATACATTCCAGACCATAAACACACACCATACCGTACGTACAAGAACATCGATACCAAACCCCAATCATACAGTACAACAGATACCATGAAGAGCCTACGACACTTACCAAAATACAAAATAGAATACACAGATGACATGAAATCCCATCCCATACCATACACAAGTCAAAATAATACCCAAAGGACTACATATTCTAACACAGAGAAACACGATGATCCATACGATGCAGATGATGCATACCATACCGTAATACATCACAACTCATACAATACCGTAAATACCAAAGCAGATGCTACAACACAATGCACCCTGCAGTACAGACCTCTAAATACCGTATGATACAAGACGCAGAGTAAAACATACCCACTAACAATACAAGACAAAGTACCACACGGCCAATGCAGTACGGCAGAAAGGACGGACAGCACCAGACAACAGAAAAACCCAGACCACACTTACCAGACAATACTTACCCCACGGTCTGCAGAGGGGCGCCTGCCTGCCGCTCCGGCGGCACTCACCAAAGCCCAAAACTCTCTCACGAGGCACCACGCTCAAGGGCTCCTCCCCCACAGGGGTGATGAAGAGCTCACCAGGCACAACGGCAGTGAAGGGCTCCTCCAGGGCAGCGTGCTGAAGGGCTGCAAGGAGACCCACCCAGCGTGCGGAACAGCTCCTCTGGGGCCACCGTCATCAAAAGCTCCTCCAATGCCACACGCTCAAGGGCTCCTCCAGAGCGCTCTGACGCTCAAGGGGCTCCTCCAGGGCTTGCATGATGATGGGCTGCTCCGCTGACACGCACAGAAGAGCTCCCTGAGGGCGTCGCAGGAAAAAGCTCCTCCGCTGCAACACGGTGAAGGGCTCCTCCAGGGTAGGGATGATCAAGGCCTCCTCCGGGACAGCACAGTGAAGCTCTCCTGCATGGGCGCCACGCAGGGCTCCAAGGACAGACGGGCAGCACCACCAAGCGCTCCGACGGGCAGGTGTAACAGGGAAGGGCTCCTCCAGCTTGGCGCCATGAAGGGCTGCTCCAAGGCGGGGATGATGCTGGGCTCCTCCAAAGACACAGCAATCAAGGGCCCCCTGGCCCAGCACGAGCAAGGAGGGCTCCTGCATGCCCACAGGGCAAAGGGCACCTCTGGGGCAGGCTGGGGAACAGCTCCTGCCGCACAGCACACGGAAGGAAGGGCTCCAACAGCAGCTCGACCATGCAATGAGGACCCCCTGCAGAGCCGCACAACCAGGTGCTCCTCGGGAGTCACGATGAAAACGGCATCCTCTGCCGTGGCAGATGAAGAGCTCCTCTGGGTACAGCGTCCGGAAGGGCTGCAAGGAGACCCACCAAGCGTGGGGAACAGCTGCTCTCTGGGGCCAGGGTCACCAAGGGCTCCTCCAGTGCCACATGCTCAAGGGCTCCTCCACAGCCTTCCGACGCTGAAGGGCTCCTCTGCGGCTGGCATGATGGTGGGCTGCTCCGCTGCCACCCACAGCACAGCTCCTGAGGGCCTCCCGGGACACTGCTCCTCCGCTGCCACCTGTGACCGCCTCCTTCTGGTCACCACGGCAAAGGTCTCCACGGAAACACGCAACGCGTAACAAAGAGATCCACTGCGGTGGGACCGCGGTCAAGGGCTCCTCCAGCACCACGGGATGAAGGGCAGCATCAACACCCAACCAGCGTGGGGCACAGCCCCTCTGGGGCGGGCCTGATCAGGGCCTTCCTCTGCCAGCACACGCTGAACTGCTCCTCTGGGGAGCCACACATTGCAAAACATACCATACAATACAGACAAATCCATACTGACAGTCCCATATATTATTATTAGACACCTTACCATACTATTACAGACCAGACAGAAAAGGCAATACATACTATAGGAGAGAGTAAACCCAGCACCGACGATACATACAAGTCATGGCAATAAAACAGATACAAAAATATGGCAATAAACAAAGATACAAAAATACATGCCACACAATACATGACAAACCATACCATATTAACTCCAGCACAACACAAAGAACAATACAATCCATACCAGACAATACAGGCAGGGCAGTGTCAAACACAATGCAGCACAAGATAGACAAGATGATGCAATACACGGGATTCCACATAGGCCATTCCCTAGATTACACAACACACCGTACAGTACACAACACACCTACCATCCATGAAACACACTACACACAAATGCAAAATACGATCCACACTACAAGATGCAATATACAGATGCCAACACACAAAAGGAAATACACTATAGATAAAACGCAATATACCAGAAAGCAGACAATTCCAGACAATGCAGAACAGAATACATCCCATAAATCAATCCAAACACACACAGTACGTACAATAACTAACAGGCCATAACCACCTATATTACGGGAACCATCCCACCATACAAAACACACTACAACACAATTCAAGTCACAAAGGTACACAGCACCAATAATACAAGACATCAGAACACAAGAAATACCATTCTGCAGGGAAAAAGACAACCAACACAAGACCTGCAAGGCCGAGCCCCGATGACGAGCGGCTCCTCGGGCAACGTGCAGTGAGCCCAGGGATGCTCCGCGGCGGCGTGATCGAGGCCTCCAAGAAGAGCTGGGATGTGCCGTGCAGAGCTCCTCCGGGGCGGGGCGACGATGGCTCCTCCGCGGCGGCGCAGCCAAGGCGAAGGGCTCCTCCACGGAGGCAGACGTTACAAACCATACCATACAATACCGTACCCACGATACAAGACAGACAATACCCTACAGACCACACCATAACTTACAGACCTTACCCGACGGTGCAAACCACACCTGTCAGATAACACTACACACAACCGACAGACAAGGAATCACAAGACAAAATACAAGACAGACAATCCAGCCCCAAATCCATTACAATACACACACAGGTACTACAAAACACAAAACACATTACAATGCCAAGTACATCACAAAATCTACAGTGCCAAAAAACACAGTATGTCCTCTACAAGAAGGAGCACGCCATACCATACAGAAAAATGCACAAAATAATGCTCAAAAATACCACAAAATACAATACATTACAAAGAAAAATAAGTTTCTCTACAAAATACATAAAAAGCAACCCAAAATACAATAAATATTACATTACCAAAGAAAAATTGCCATACACAGTATGTTAGAAAATAAAATACATACAATGCCAGGGAAGATACAAATCCTCCAATACATTCAATGCTGTACAGTACATACCATAAAATACCACACAACCAATAAAACAGACGATACAGTGCAAACTACATGGGATACAATTAATGCCATTCCATACCTACAGTGTGCAATAGGATATAAACCAGAACACAATACATGGAGTATACGAAATGCAACACATACAACACATCAAATATATAACACAAAAATCTATACAGAGAATACGTACAAACAATACAATACCCACAGTGATACAGAGGATACTTAACCTAGGATACATTCCAGACCATAAACACACACCATACCGTACGTACAAGAACATCGATACCAAACCCCAATCATACAGTACAACAGATACCATGAAGAGCCTACGACACTTACCAAAATACAAAATAGAATACACAGATGACATGAAATCCCATCCCATACCATACACAAGTCAAAATAATACCCAAAGGACTACATATTCTAACACACAGAAACACGATGATCCATACGATGCAGATGATGCATACCATACCGTAATACATCACAACTCATACAATACCGTAAATACCAAAGCAGATGCTACAACACAATGCACCCTGCAGTACAGACCTCTAAATACCGTATGATACAAGACGCAGAGTAAAACATACCCACTAACAATACAAGACAAAGTACCACACGGCCAATGCAGTACGGCAGAAAGGACGCACAGCACCAGACAACAGAAAAACCCAGACCACACTTACCAGACAATACTTACCCCACGGTCTGCAGAGGGGCGCCTGCCTGCCGCTCCGGCGGCACTCACCAAAGCCCAAAACTCTCTCACGAGGCACCACGCTCAAGGGCTCCTCCCCCACAGGGGTGATGAAGAGCTCACCAGGCACAACGGCAGTGAA
This sequence comes from Athene noctua, assembly GCF_965140245.1. NCBI lineage: Eukaryota > Metazoa > Chordata > Aves > Strigiformes > Strigidae > Athene > Athene noctua. The sequence goes on from NW_027437861.1 coordinate 71,383, forward strand.
GGGCTCCTCCAGGGCAGCGTGCTGAAGGGCTGCAAGGAGACCCACCCAGCGTGCGGAACAGCTCCTCTGGGGCCACCGTCATCAAAAGCTCCTCCAATGCCACACGCTCAAGGGCTCCTCCAGAGCGCTCTGACGCTCAAGGGGCTCCTCCAGGGCTTGCATGATGATGGGCTGCTCCGCTGACACGCACAGAAGAGCTCCCTGAGGGCCTAGCAGGAAAAAGCTCCTCCGCTGCAACACGGTGAAGGGCTCCTCCAGGGTAGGGATGATCAAGGCCTCCTCCGGGACAGCACAGAGAAGCTCTCCTGCATGGGCGCCACGCAGGGCTCCAAGGACAGACGGGCAGCACCACCAAGCGCTCCGACGGGCAGGTGTAACAGGGAAGGGCTCCTCCAGCTTGGCGCCATGAAGGGCTGCTCCAAGGCGGGGATGATGCTGGGCTCCTCCAAAGACACAGCAATCAAGGGCCCCCTGGCCCAGCACGAGCAAGGAGGGCTCCTGCATGCCCACAGGGCAAAGGGCACCTCTGGGGCAGGCTGGGGAACAGCTCCTGCCACACAGCACACGGAAGGAAGGGCTCCAACAGCAGCTCGACCATGCAATGAGGACCCCCTGCAGAGCCGCACAACCAGGTGCTCCTCGGGAGTCACGATGAAAACGGCATCCTCTGCCGTGGCAGGATGAAGAGCTCCTCTGGGTACAGCGTCCGGAAGGGCTGCAAGGAGACCCACCAAGCGTGGGGAACAGCTGCTCTCTGGGGCCAGGGTCACCAAGGGCTCCTCCAGTGCCACATGCTCAAGGGCTCCTCCACAGCCTTCCGACGCTGAAGGGCTCCTCTGCGGCTGGCATGATGGTGGGCTGCTCCGCTGCCACCCACAGCACAGCTCCTGAGGGCCTCCCGGGACACTGCTCCTCCGCTGCCACCTGTGACCGCCTCCTTCTGGTCACCACGGCAAAGGTCTCCACGGAAACACGCAACGCGTAACAAAGAGATCCACTGCGGTGGGACCGCGGTCAAGGGCTCCTCCAGCACCACGGGATGAAGGGCAGCATCAACACCCAACCAGCGTGGGGCACAGCCCCTCTGGGGCGGGCCTGATCAGGGCCTTCCTCTGCCAGCACACGCTGAACTGCTCCTCTGGGGAGCCACACATTGCAAAACATACCATACAATACAGACAAATCCATACTGACAGTCCCATATATTATTATTAGACACCTTACCATACTATTACAGACCAGACAGAAAAGGCAATACATACTATAGGAGAGAGTAAACCCAGCACCGACGATACATACAAGTCATGGCAATAAAACAGATACAAAAATATGGCAATAAACAAAGATACAAAAATACATGCCACACAATACATGACAAACCATACCATATTAACTACAGCACAACACAAAGAACAATACAATCCATACCAGACAATACAGGCAGGGCAGTGTCAAACACAATGCAGCACAAGATAGACAAGATGATGCAATACACGGGATTCCACATAGGCCATTCCCTAGATTACACAACACACCGTACAGTACACAACACACCTACCATCCATGAAACACACTACACACAACACAATACAAAATACGATCCACACTACAAGATGCAATATACAGATGCCAACACACAAAAGGAAATACACTATAGATAAAACGCAATATACCAGAAAGCAGACAATTCCAGACAATGCAGAACAGAATACATCCCATAAATCAATCCAAACACACACAGTACGTACAATAACTAACAGGCCATAACCACCTATATTACGGGAACCATCCCACCATACAAAACACACTACAACACAATTCAAGTCACAAAGGTACACAGCACCAATAATACAAGACATCAGAACACAAGAAATACCATTCCGCAGGGAAAAAGACAACCAACACAAGACATGCAAGGCCGAGCCCCGATGACGAGCGGCTCCTCGGGCAACGTGCAGTGAGCCCAGGGATGCTCCGCGGCGGCGTGATCGAGGCCTCCAAGAAGAGCTGGGATGTGCCGTGCAGAGCTCCTCCGGGGCGGGGCGACGATGGCTCCTCCACGGCGGCGCAGCCAAGGCGAAGGGCTCCTCCGCGGAGGCAGACGTTACAAACCATACCATACAATACCGTACCCACGATACAAGACAGACAATACCCTACAGACCACACCATAACCTACAGACCTTACCCGACGGTGCAAACCACACCTGTCAGATAACACTACACACAACCGACAGACAAGGAATCACAAGACAAAATACAAGACAGACAATCCAGCCCCAAATCCATTACAATACACACACAGGTACTACAAAACACAAAACACATTACAATGCCAAGTACATCACAAAATCTACAGTGCCAAAAAACACAGTATGTCCTCTACAAGAAGGAGCACGCCATACCATACAGAAAAATGCACAAAATAATGCTCAAAAATACCACAAAATACAATACATTACAAAGAAAAATAAGTTTCTCTACAAAATACATAAAAAGCAACCCAAAATACAATAAATATTACATTACCAAAGAAAAATTGCCATACACAGTATGTTAGAAAATAAAATACATACAATGCAAGGGAAGATACAAATCCTCCAATACATTCAATGCTGTACAGTACATACCATAAAATACCACACAACCAATAAAACAGACGATACAGTGCAAACTACATGGGATACAATTAATGCCATTCCATACCTACAGTGTGCAATAGGATATAAACCAGAACACAATACATGGAGTATACGAAATGCAACACATACAACACATCAAATATATAACACAAAAATCTGTACAGAGAATACGTACAAACAATACAATACCCACAGTGATACAGAGGATACTTAACCTAGGATACATTCCAGACCATAAACACACACCATACCGTACGTACAAGAACATCGATACCAAACCCCAATCATACAGTACAACAGATACCATGAAGAGCCTACGACACTTACCAAAATACAAAATAGAATACACAGATGACATGAAATCCCATCCCATACCATACACAAGTCAAAATAATACCCAAAGGACTACATATTCTAACACACAGAAACACGATGATCCATACGATGCAGATGATGCATACCATACCGTAATACATCACAACTCATACAATACCGTAAATACCAAAGCAGATGCTACAACACAATGCACCCTGCAGTACAGACCTCTAAATACCGTATGATACAAGACGCAGAGTAAAACATACCCACTAACAATACAAGACAAAGTACCACACGGCCAATGCAGTACGGCAGAAAGGACGCACAGCACCAGACAACAGAAAAACCCAGACCACACTTACCAGACAATACTTACCCCACGGTCTGCAGAGGGGCGCCTGCCTGCCGCTCCGGCGGCACTCACCAAAGCCCAAAACTCTCTCACGAGGCACCACGCTCAAGGGCTCCTCCCCCACAGGGGTGATGAAGAGCTCACCAGGCACAACGGCAGTGAAGGGCTCCTCCAGGGCAGCGTGCTGAAGGGCTGCAAGGAGACCCACCCAGCGTGCGGAACAGCTCCTCTGGGGCCACCGTCATCAAAAGCTCCTCCAATGCCACACGCTCAAGGGCTCCTCCAGAGCGCTCTGACGCTCAAGGGGCTCCTCCAGGGCTTGCATGATGATGGGCTGCTCCGCTGACACGCACAGAAGAGCTCCCTGAGGGCGTCGCAGGAAAAAGCTCCTCCGCTGCAACACGGTGAAGGGCTCCTCCAGGGTAGGGATGATCAAGGCCTCCTCCGGGACAGCACAGTGAAGCTCTCCTGCATGGGCGCCACGCAGGGCTCCAAGGACAGACGGGCAGCACCACCAAGCGCTCCGACGGGCAGGTGTAACAGGGAAGGGCTCCTCCAGCTTGGCGCCATGAAGGGCTGCTCCAAGGCGGGGATGATGCTGGGCTCCTCCAAAGACACAGCAATCAAGGGCCCCCTGGCCCAGCACGAGCAAGGAGGGCTCCTGCATGCCCACAGGGCAAAGGGCACCTCTGGGGCAGGCTGGGGAACAGCTCCTGCCGCACAGCACACGGAAGGAAGGGCTCCAACAGCAGCTCGACCATGCAATGAGGACCCCCTGCAGAGCCGCACAACCAGGTGCTCCTCGGGAGTCACGATGAAAACGGCATCCTCTGCCGTGGCAGATGAAGAGCTCCTCTGGGTACAGCGTCCGGAAGGGCTGCAAGGAGACCCACCAAGCGTGGGGAACAGCTGCTCTCTGGGGCCAGGGTCACCAAGGGCTCCTCCAGTGCCACATGCTCAAGGGCTCCTCCACAGCCTTCCGACGCTGAAGGGCTCCTCTGCGGCTGGCATGATGGTGGGCTGCTCCGCTGCCACCCACAGCACAGCTCCTGAGGGCCTCCCGGGACACTGCTCCTCCGCTGCCACCTGTGACCGCCTCCTTCTGGTCACCACGGCAAAGGTCTCCACGGAAACACGCAACGCGTAACAAAGAGATCCACTGCGGTGGGACCGCGGTCAAGGGCTCCTCCAGCACCACGGGATGAAGGGCAGCATCAACACCCAACCAGCGTGGGGCACAGCCCCTCTGGGGCGGGCCTGATCAGGGCCTTCCTCTGCCAGCACACGCTGAACTGCTCCTCTGGGGAGCCACACATTGCAAAACATACCATACAATACAGACAAATCCATACTGACAGTCCCATATATTATTATTAGACACCTTACCATACTATTACAGACCAGACAGAAAAGGCAATACATACTATAGGAGAGAGTAAACCCAGCACCGACGATACATACAAGTCATGGCAATAAAACAGATACAAAAATATGGCAATAAACAAAGATACAAAAATACATGCCACACAATACATGACAAACCATACCATATTAACTCCAGCACAACACAAAGAACAATACAATCCATACCAGACAATACAGGCAGGGCAGTGTCAAACACAATGCAGCACAAGATAGACAAGATGATGCAATACACGGGATTCCACATAGGCCATTCCCTAGATTACACAACACACCGTACAGTACACAACACACCTACCATCCATGAAACACACTACACACAAATGCAAAATACGATCCACACTACAAGATGCAATATACAGATGCCAACACACAAAAGGAAATACACTATAGATAAAACGCAATATACCAGAAAGCAGACAATTCCAGACAATGCAGAACAGAATACATCCCATAAATCAATCCAAACACACACAGTACGTACAATAACTAACAGGCCATAACCACCTATATTACGGGAACCATCCCACCATACAAAACACACTACAACACAATTCAAGTCACAAAGGTACACAGCACCAATAATACAAGACATCAGAACACAAGAAATACCATTCCGCAGGGAAAAAGACAACCAACACAAGACCTGCAAGGCCGAGCCCCGATGACGAGCGGCTCCTCGGGCAACGTGCAGTGAGCCCAGGGATGCTCCGCGGCGGCGTGATCGAGGCCTCCAAGAAGAGCTGGGATGTGCCGTGCAGAGCTCCTCCGGGGCGGGGCGACGATGGCTCCTCCGCGGCGGCGCAGCCAAGGCGAAGGGCTCCTCCACGGAGGCAGACGTTACAAACCATACCATACAATACCGTACCCACGATACAAGACAGACAATACCCTACAGACCACACCATAACTTACAGACCTTACCCGACGGTGCAAACCACACCTGTCAGATAACACTACACACAACCGACAGACAAGGAATCACAAGACAAAATACAAGACAGACAATCCAGCCCCAAATCCATTACAATACACACACAGGTACTACAAAACACAAAACACATTACAATGCCAAGTACATCACAAAATCTACAGTGCCAAAAAACACAGTATGTCCTCTACAAGAAGGAGCACGCCATACCATACAGAAAAATGCACAAAATAATGCTCAAAAATACCACAAAATACAATACATTACAAAGAAAAATAAGTTTCTCTACAAAATACATAAAAAGCAACCCAAAATACAATAAATATTACATTACCAAAGAAAAATTGCCATACACAGTATGTTAGAAAATAAAATACATACAATGCAAGGGAAGATACAAATCCTCCAATACATTCAATGCTGTACAGTACATACCATAAAATACCACACAACCAATAAAACAGACGATACAGTGCAAACTACATGGGATACAATTAATGCCATTCCATACCTACAGTGTGCAATAGGATATAAACCAGAACACAATACATGGAGTATACGAAATGCAACACATACAACACATCAAATATATAACACAAAAATCTGTACAGAGAATACGTACAAACAATACAATACCCACAGTGATACAGAGGATACTTAACCTAGGATACATTCCAGACCATAAACACACACCATACCGTACGTACAAGAACATCGATACCAAACCCCAATCATACAGTACAACAGATACCATGAAGAGCCTACGACACTTACCAAAATACAAAATAGAATACACAGATGACATGAAATCCCATCCCATACCATACACAAGTCAAAATAATACCCAAAGGACTACATATTCTAACACACAGAAACACGATGATCCATACGATGCAGATGATGCATACCATACCGTAATACATCACAACTCATACAATACCGTAAATACCAAAGCAGATGCTACAACACAATGCACCCTGCAGTACAGACCTCTAAATACCGTATGATACAAGACGCAGAGTAAAACATACCCACTAACAATACAAGACAAAGTACCACACGGCCAATGCAGTACGGCAGAAAGGACGGACAGCACCAGACAACAGAAAAACCCAGACCACACTTACCAGACAATACTTACCCCACGGTCTGCAGAGGGGCGCCTGCCTGCCGCTCCGGCGGCACTCACCAAAGCCCAAAACTCTCTCACGAGGCACCACGCTCAAGGGCTCCTCCCCCACAGGGGTGATGAAGAGCTCACCAGGCACAACGGCAGTGAAGGGCTCCTCCAGGGCAGCGTGCTGAAGGGCTGCAAGGAGACCCACCCAGCGTGCGGAACAGCTCCTCTGGGGCCACCGTCATCAAAAGCTCCTCCAATGCCACACGCTCAAGGGCTCCTCCAGAGCGCTCTGACGCTCAAGGGGCTCCTCCAGGGCTTGCATGATGATGGGCTGCTCCGCTGACACGCACAGAAGAGCTCCCTGAGGGCGTCGCAGGAAAAAGCTCCTCCGCTGCAACACGGTGAAGGGCTCCTCCAGGGTAGGGATGATCAAGGCCTCCTCCGGGACAGCACAGTGAAGCTCTCCTGCATGGGCGCCACACAGGGCTCCAAGGACAGACGGGCAGCACCACCAAGCGCTCCGACGGGCAGGTGTAACAGGGAAGGGCTCCTCCAGCTTGGCGCCATGAAGGGCTGCTCCAAGGCGGGGATGATGCTGGGCTCCTCCAAAGACACAGCAATCAAGGGCCCCCTGGCCCAGCACGAGCAAGGAGGGCTCCTGCATGCCCACAGGGCAAAGGGCACCTCTGGGGCAGGCTGGGGAACAGCTCCTGCCGCACAGCACACGGAAGGAAGGGCTCCAACAGCAGCTCGACCATGCAATGAGGACCCCCTGCAGAGCCGCACAACCAGGTGCTCCTCGGGAGTCACGATGAAAACGGCATCCTCTGCCGTGGCAGATGAAGAGCTCCTCTGGGTACAGCGTCCGGAAGGGCTGCAAGGAGACCCACCAAGCGTGGGGAACAGCTGCTCTCTGGGGCCAGGGTCACCAAGGGCTCCTCCAGTGCCACATGCTCAAGGGCTCCTCCACAGCCCTCCGACGCTGAAGGGCTCCTCTGCGGCTGGCATGATGGTGGGCTGCTCCGCTGCCACCCACAGCACAGCTCCTGAGGGCCTCCCGGGACACTGCTCCTCCGCTGCCACCTGTGACCGCCTCCTCTGGGTCACCACGGCAAAGGTCTCCACGGAAACACGCAACGCGTAACAAAGAGATCCACTGCGGTGGGACCGCGGTCAAGGGCTCCTCCAGCACCACGGGATGAAGGGCAGCATCAACACCCAACCAGCGTGGGGCACAGCCCCTCTGGGGCGGGCCTGATCAGGGCCTTCCTCTGCCAGCACACGCTGAACTGCTCCTCTGGGGAGCCACACATTGCAAAACAGACCATACAATACAGACAAATCCATACTGACAGTCCCATATATTATTATTAGACACCTTACCATACTATTACAGACCAGACAGAAAAGGCAATACATACTATAGGAGAGAGTAAACCCAGCACCGACGATACATACAAGTCATGGCAATAAAACAGATACAAAAATATGGCAATAAACAAAGATACAAAAATACATGCCACACAATACATGACAAACCATACCATATTAACTACAGCACAACACAAAGAACAATACAATCCATACCAGACAATACAGGCAGGGCAGTGTCAAACACAATGCAGCACAAGATAGACAAGATGATGCAATACACGGGATTCCACATAGGCCATTCCCTAGATTACACAACACACCATACAGTACACAACACACCTACCATCCATGAAACACACTACACACAACACAATACAAAATACGATCCACACTACAAGATGCAATATACAGATGCCAACACACAAAAGGAAATACACTATAGATAAAACGCAATATACCAGAAAGCAGACAATTCCAGACAATGCAGAACAGAATACATCCCATAAATCAATCCAAACACACACAGTACGTACAATAACTAACAGGCCATAACCACCTATATTACGGGAACCATCCCACCATACAAAACACACTACAACACAATTCAAGTCACAAAGGTACACAGCACCAATAATACAAGACATCAGAACACAAGAAATACCATTCCGCAGGGAAAAAGACAACCAACACAAGACCTGCAAGGCCGAGCCCCGATGACGAGCGGCTCCTCGGGCAACGTGCAGTGAGCCCAGGGATGCTCCGCGGCGGCGTGATCGAGGCCTCCAAGAAGAGCTGGGATGTGCCGTGCAGAGCTCCTCCGGGGCGGGGCGACGATGGCTCCTCCACGGCGGCGCAGCCAAGGCGAAGGGCTCCTCCGCGGAGGCAGACGTTACAAACCATACCATACAATACCGGACCCACGATACAAGACAGACAATACCCTACAGACCACACCATAACTTACAGACCTTACCCGACGGTGCAAACCACACCTGTCAGATAACACTACACACAACCGACAGACAAGGAATCACAAGACAAAATACAAGACAGACAATCCAGCCCCAAATCCATTACAATACACACACAGGTACTACAAAACACAAAACACATTACAATGCCAAGTACATCACAAAATCTACAGTGCCAAAAAACACAGTATGTCCTCTACAAGAAGGAGCACGCCATACCATACAGAAAAATGCACAAAATAATGCTCAAAAATACCACAAAATACAATACATTATAAAGAAAAATAAGTTTCTCTACAAAATACATAAAAAGCAACCCAAAATACAATAAATATTACATTACCAAAGAAAAATTGCCATACACAGTATGTTAGAAAATAAAATACATACAATGCAAGGGAAGATACAAATCCTCCAATACATTCAATGCTGTACAGTACATACCATAAAATACCACACAACCAATAAAACAGACGATACAGTGCAAACTACATGGGATACAATTAATGCCATTCCATACCTACAGTGTGCAATAGGATATAAACCAGAACACAATACATGGAGTATACGAAATGCAACACATACAACACATCAAATATATAACACAAAAATCTGTACAGAGAATACGTACAAACAATACAATACCCACAGTGATACAGAGGATACTTAACCTAGGATACATTCCAGACCATAAACACACACCATACCGTACGTACAAGAACATCGATACCAAACCCCAATCATACAGTACAACAGATACCATGAAGAGCCTACGACACTTACCAAAATACAAAATAGAATACACAGATGACATGAAATCCCATCCCATACCATACACAAGTCAAAATAATACCCAAAGGACTACATATTCTAACACACAGAAACACGATGATCCATACGATGCAGATGATGCATACCATACCGTAATACATCACAACTCATACAATACCGTAAATACCAAAGCAGATGCTACAACACAATGCACCCTGCAGTACAGACCTCTAAATACCGTATGATACAAGACGCAGAGTAAAACATACCCACTAACAATACAAGACAAAGTACCACACGGCCAATGCAGTACGGCAGAAAGGACGCACAGCACCAGACAACAGAAAAACCCAGACCACACTTACCAGACAATACTTACCCCACGGTCTGCAGAGGGGCGCCTGCCTGCCGCTCCGGCGGCACTCACCAAAGCCCAAAACTCTCTCACGAGGCACCACGCTCAAGGGCTCCTCCCCCACAGGGGTGATGAAGAGCTCACCAGGCACAACGGCAGTGAAGGGCTCCTCCAGGGCAGCGTGCTGAAGGGCTGCAAGGAGACCCACCCAGCGTGCGGAACAGCTCCTCTGGGGCCACCGTCATCAAAAGCTCCTCCAATGCCACACGCTCAAGGGCTCCTCCAGAGCGCTCTGACGCTCAAGGGCTCTTCCAGGGCTTGGATGATAATGGGCTGCTCCTCTTACATCCCTTGAAAGGATTTTTCTTAGTTGTTGTTTCACATCCATGTTCTGGTCTAGATTGTGCTGAGACTATTTCCCACTAATAAAGAAAAGAAAATGCTTTTTTTGTTAAGCAGCAAGCAATCTTTGCCCCAAAATTGCATAAATTATGATTTACTCATTTCCTTGTTACTTTCCTCACACACCCGAACTTTGTTACTGATTTTATTAACAGCTGAAATTAAATTGTGTTTGATTTTAATATAAGTATAGAATTAAGAGACATTTTAGTAAAAATCATTTTACATTTATTGTATTTTGAATCTAGCAACCGACTGCTACTCTAAAATTCCCTGTACAGCCCTGTACCAAGGCCGAAGGTATTGGTCATAATTGTCCAATGGGAACGGTTAGAACCTAGGTAACAAAACACGAGGTGATTTGTAAACTGATTTATAATACATACATAGGACTAGAAGAATGCAAGTAGCTGTCAAGGTCCAGGATTAATGGGAACTGAGGGCAGTAACCGTAACAGCTGGCAGGTACCTGCCAAGAAAACTGTCCTTAAGCAAAAGGTAATTCCGGCAGGGGGAGATCGCATCCACCGACCCATGGACCACCTACTCACATTACACCCCAGAGCCATTTCTAGACATTTCTAACCTTTACTGCGCAGAATCGGAAATAGGAGGAGAATATGTTAATGATTTCTTGGAAGTTGTGTGTTTATGTATGAAGACATAATGAATATGTATGAGTAAGTTCTATATAAGCTGTATGATTCTGGTGCCTGGCACGTGTTGTTGGTGAGAGCACTCCCCTACACGTCCGGCCATCAGTAAAGAAGTGTCTGCTTATCTGCATCACATTGGTGTCAATAAGTTATTTTTATCCCGTATTTCAGGGACAGTTTCTGGCACCCCAGATGGGACCTCGCTGAGAGAGACCGGAGGATTCGGGGACCTCATCGGTTACAGCCGGCACCAAGGGTTTCTCGGGGACACCCATCGATCCTCGATCCATAAGGCTCTTCGCGACGTCCCCTGGATTTGGTAAGACACTTCTCTTTGGTATTGGGAAGTGGGTTAAAGTCCCACTAGTGTAAGTCTGCCTGTCAGACTTGACAAAAGCTGCGCAGGGTTGGACTAAGTGTAATAGTGTAAGTCTGCCTGTCAGACGCAGCGAAAGCTGTTCAGGGTTGGACCAAAGCATCCTAGCGTGAAGTGTAAGCCTAGGCATCTGCCCGTAAGACATAAGCGAAAGCTATTGCAGGGTTGGACAACAGCGTAGACAAGGGAACCTATATGCTATAGAGTTCTCAAAGGTAGTGCCTCTAATGAAAAGTTAGAAGTTTTTATGCACTTTATTGTGGTATTGTTTATTTCCTCGATTGAGTATTGTGTGTAATTAAGAACTGTGTTATATTGTGTGACATACCTTTATTTATGGTAATGATTGTGGAAAGGTGTGAGTGTGTTTGTAAGCGTGAGACGTGCAATTGAGCACAAAGCGAGTGTGGAGTTCGGATCCGTGGTTCTATTATCCTGCGAGGGGTGCAGTCGGAGAAGAACGAAGCGGAAAGCCTAAATGATTGTATATTGTGTTAAAAAGTAACTGAACCGTGGCATCTAAGCTGATTCATTTGTTTAAAAGTATGGGTAATCTTGCTGCAAATGACAAAGTTCCGAAAACTTCTCCGTTAGAATTTCTGTTAGCACACTGGGGAGATTTGCATGATGATTTGCGAAAGAGTCAGATGATTGAATATTGTAATCACTGGTGGCCTCTGTATACTCTGGATGATCAGGGAAAATGGCTCATGAATGGGACACTGTATTATAATACCATTTTGCAGTTAATGCTGTTTTGTAGAAGAGAAGGGAATTGAAGGGCCATATGTTGATTTCTTTTTCTATTTAAGACAAAGGAAGGATTAGCAGAAGGAATGCAAGTTGATTAGTAGGGATAATTTACTAATGGCTATAACTTCTGACGATAAAAAGGTGAAAAAGTGTTGTTTAACATGTGCACTTGGAAAAGATTGTTTAAAGGAAAGAATTGCTTCTACTGAAAAGGATGAAGGGCCAGAATTAGATATATGCCCTCCACAGAGAGAACTATATATCCTATAGAGGATGTGGAGGAAGGGTCGTCTGAGGTTGTAATTCATACCCCTGTTTCTCGAAGAACTCAGCAGCAGGTACAAACAATAGCTCCCCTGTGGCAGGGAGTTGGCAATGATGGGTCAGTGTGTGTGAAAGTGCCTTTTTCAGTGACGGATTTGATGGCTTGGAAGCAGGCAGCAGGAGTGTATAGAGAGGATCCTGAGAGAACAGGCAGAGTAGTAGATACTATAATCAGAACACAGAATCCGGACTGGAGTGATTTACGGGTGATTTTAGCTAATTTGTTAGATGATACAAAAAAACCCCAGATGGTATTAAAGGCTGGCAAAGCACAGGCAGAAGTGACTGTACTGAGTGGGACAACAGGTGGAATATTAGAGCAGCATTTTCCGTCTGGGGATCCACAGTGGGCATCCAAATAATGTGGAGCACAGAGAAAGACTGAGTCGGTATCAGAAATGGATTTTATATGGAGTTAAACATGCCATGCCTAAGTTTCTGAACTGGCGTAAATTGTATGAGGTGAGACAAGATAAGAATGAATCTCCCTCAGCGTTTCTGGAAAGACTAAAAGAAGCTTCCAAAAAAAAAAAACCCCAAAACAAAAAACAAAACGAAAAAAAAAAAAATTATTTGAAAGTGGAAACTGAGGCAGCTCAGATATAATTGGCTTTGATTTTTATAGGACAATTGGTACCAGATATAAGAAAGAAACTGATTGATAAATTTTTGAAGTATACAATCTTGGAGGAGTGTGAATCTGAGTATAAAACTCTCATTCTACCAGTCAGAAAACCATCGGGTGAATATAGGTTAGTGCAAGACTTAAGAGCAGTGAATCAAATAGTTAAGGGTATATATCCTGTAGCAGCAAATCCCTACACGCTGTTAACAGCTTTAAAGGAGACTTATCAGTGGTTTACAGTGCTTGATTTAAAAGATGCTTTCTTTTGTATTCCTTTGGAAAGGGAAAACAGAAAATAGTTTGCTTTTGAGTAGGAAAATCCACAAACAGAACGAAAGATGCAGCTGACATGGACAAGCCTCCCCCAAGGATTCAAAAATAGCCCGATAATTTTTGGAAATCAGCTGGCAAAGGAGCTTGAAACACGGAAACAGGACAGACCAAAACCTGGGCATTTGCTTTTACAATATGTGGATGACACACTGATTGCTACAGAAGAAAGATTTACCTACATACAGGTAACAATAGATCTTTTTAATTTTCTGGCACTGAATGTCAGACTGTGATATATTTGGACTTTGAGATTTCAGAAGGGCAGCGGCAATTAGGAACAGAATGCTGAGAAGCCATGTGAGCTGAAAAATATTCATGAACTCAGAGCATTCTTAGGAATGACAGGGTGGTGCCGCCTCTGGATCATGAATTATGGTCTAACAGCTAAACTGCTATATGAGGCCCAAAGAACTCTCCTTTGACATGGGGCCCACAGCAACAACAGGCTGTCACAGAATTGAAACGCTTTAATGTCTGCACCTGCCTTAGGACTTCTGGACATAACCAAAGACTTTCAGCTGTTAGTCACGAAAGACAACGCCTGGCACTGGGTGTGCTGACTCAGAAGATGGGAAGCTGGAAACGACCTGTCGGATACTTCTCTAAACAACTGGACACGGTGAGTAAAGGGTGGCCAAACTGCCTTCGAGCTGTGGCTGCAACAGTGATGCTCATACAGGATACTCAGAAATTGACTTTGGGAAGCACAATAACAGTCTGTGTCCCACACATGGTGATAACTGTTTTAGAACAAAAGGGGGGACATTGGCTATCTCTGAGCTGAATGATGAAGTACCAGGTAGTACTGACTGAACAAGATGACATAATTCTGAAAGCAACTAACCTGGTAAATCCTGCAGTGTTTTTAAGTTCCACACAGGAAGAAGAGCAATTGGAGCAAGACTGCTTGGCTACTATCGAATATGTTTATTCCAGTCGAGAAGATTTGAAGGATGTACCATTGGAGTAACCAGACTGGGAATTGTATACAGATGGCAGCAGCTTTATGGAACGAGGAGTTTGATATGTTGGATATGCAGTAATAACAGACACCTCAGTTATAGAAACAAAGGCACTGACGAGTACCACATCAACTCAGAAAGCAGAACTTATTGCTTTGATTTGAGCCTTAGAACTAAGTGAAAATAAAAAAAAAGTAAATATTTGGACAGACTCAAAGTATGCTTTTAGGGTAGTATATGTCCATGAAGCTTTGTGGAAAGAAAGAGGATTATTGTCCTCTCAGGGATCAAATATTAAGCATCAAAATTAAATTTTACAATTATTACAAGTTCAAAAACCAAATCAGGTAGCAATCATGCACTGTAAAGCACATCAAATTAGGGACACAAAAGAAATTGCTAGAAGTAATTTGGCCAACCAGACAGCAAGAAAACGAGTATTCCAAATGGCATTAATTCCCTCCAAAACAGTAACCCCTCACAGACGAGTAGTAGTTCCACCTAAAAGAAATAATGCAGACCAAACATCAAGAATGTCATTAGGGAGCAGAAGCTTTAGTAACTTCTTTACAAAACCAAGTTATATCTGTCAAGATGATAGACATGGCTAAATTAATAACTGCAAAATGTGATGTATGTTTGAAAAATAATCCAGTAATCAAGAAAAGAGTTCAAATGGGTAGATTAAAATCTGTTACAGAGCCTGGAGATTGTTGGCAAGTAGATTTTTCAGAGTTACCTAGACAAAATGGGTACCGATACATCCTGGTGGGGGTTGATACTTTTACAGGATGGCCAGAAGCTTTTCCCTGTCGCACCACACAAGCCAATGAAGTAGTAAAGTGGTTACTATGAGAAATAATTCCAAGATTTGAAGTTCCTATTGGAATTTCGTCTGACAGAGGTCCACACTTTGTTGAAGAAATAGTCCAAAATGTTAACAAAATTCTGGGTATCACTTGGGATTTGCATACTCCATGGAGGCCACAATCCAGTGGAAAAGCAGAAAGAATAAACCAGACTTTAAAAAGGCAAATAAGTAAGATCTGTCAAGAGACCAATTTAAAATGGCCTCAAGCACTTCCATTAGCATTATTACAAATCAGAGTACAACCAAAGAGTGGAACCTCAGTCAGTCCTTATGAATTACTGTATGGAGAACCTTATGAGTCCCCAGAACCAAATCCAAACATACATGTAAAAGGAAAACAGGATGTATATAACTATTTGCTTTCTTTAGGAAAAAACTTTGACTGCAATTCGGAGTGCAGTGGTGTGGAATAAACCATTATCCCTAGAAACTTGAGCGCATGATTTTCAACCAGGAGATTATGTCTATGTGAAAAAGTGGACTTCCGAACCTTTGCAAGAACGTTGAAAAGGACCTTTGCAAATATGTTAACCACCTTCACGGCTATCAAGATTGCAGAATCAGATGCTTGGATACACTATACCCGAGTGAAGAAAGCACCTACTCCATGGAAAATTATAAGCTGTGACCCAAAGACTTTAAAACATGTTTAGTATTTCATATCAGTTTGTGATTGTTCTCCTTATATTGGCTTGGACGGTGACGCTGGTGGAATCATGGGTTGATCTGGTGGCAAGGAACAGAAGGCAATCAGATACAGAACAATTAATTAACATTCCTAAAGGAATGCTTGAAGAAAATTTGATGTTAGTATTGATTAAGGGATTTGCCAACTTGCAGAACATTACACAAATTACTGCCTGTTTACCAATACCAAAAGCAGTAGGTGAATCTATTCCTTGGGGAATCTTAACTATAAATTTAACCAATTTGGAACATGAAAATAAGACTACTTATTGCAAACAAAAGCCAGTGATTCAATGGTATAAACAAGTGAAGGTTATTAGGAAACAATAGAAATCACCGGGAAAAATCAGACTGTGAGAAACTACTAAATTATGACTTTGTAACAGGGTCTCAGCCTAGTGCTTTGGATCGAGTTCCCCTCACAGGAGGCCCAAACCCTAATCTACAATGGTGTTCATACGATGAACAAATTAAAACAATGTGAGCAGGAACATCATGGAATGGCAGTGTAACAAAACTGGGCAAAGTACCCAAAACCAGGCACAGTGGGACTCTGTATGGTCTATGTCCATATTCTCACGATTTCAGTACATGGCCAGAACCCCTTGGTGTTTCACTTGGGACAGTGCCTGGGTTAACAGAGTGTTTGCAATCCTTCCCTCAATAGTAGATAAAGGCACTACCCGACCAGAAAAGGAACATGTAGTACCATGGTGGAAATGTGAAAAGGTGTATGATTGCAACAATGCCGATTTAATAATCAAAGAATTCCTCATTTGGCAGCTGCTTTAAAGTTTGATTGTTATTGTTGAGGTTTTTATAACCTCACCATGACTAGCATCTTTACACCCAGAAGAGGATACTTTTTAGTTTTAAAAAATCTAACATTCAGAGTCCAGGACATTTAGTTTGGGCATTAAGTGATGGCACCTGGACAACCCACTTACCAGTAGATGGTAAGGTAAAAGAAAAAAAAAAAAAAAAAAAAAAATTGCTTAAGGCCTGCCAACATTGTGTCTGATTTGTAAGAAATAAATCACCATTCAAGGGATCCCTGGAAAATTTAAAATTACAACGAATTAAAAGGTCTGAAACAGATGATGACACCTGGAATGAACCATCAACAGGAGTAAAAATTGGCTGGGCTTTAGAGTCTCTTTTGAACCCAATAGCATCATATAGGAATAGAGAATGGCTTTATCACTTAACAGGACAAGTAAAAAATTGGCCAATATTACAAGAAAAAGATTTAAATAATTAAACATCCAGTCACAGATAACTTCCTGAACAACACTTCAAAACTGGATGGCATTAGATATCCTTCTGTTAAAGGAGCATGGAGTGTGTGGATATCATTAGGACAGACTGGATCATTGCTGCATTCATATTCCAAATGTTACACAGGATAGAACATGATTTAGATCTGTTAGGCAAAATAGAAAAAGAAACAGAAACAATTCGAGAAGGTATGTCAGAAGATTGGCTAGGAAAAATTTTTAGTGAATTAGGATAAAACTTAAACTCTGGGCTTAAATCCCTAATCAAAACTCTATTTTTGCTACTTATTGTCCTTTTGATAATTATGTTGGTGTATGCCTGTCTTAAAAGACAGTTTACTAATCAGCTTGCAATACATCATAGAATTGTGAGAGAAGTACCCACTCTGCCACCAGATTACAGCCCACCACCACCATCATCTGGCAAGACAAACTTTGGCTTCAAAGATGAAAATGAATAAAAGTGTGAAAGAATTGAAATGATTTATAACACTTTCAAAGGGGGGAAATGTTACTGATTTTATTAACAACTGAAATTAAATTGTGTTTGGTTTTAATATAAGTATAGAATTAAGAGACATTTTAGTAAAAATCATTTTACATTTATTGTATTTTGAATCTAGCAACCGACTGCTACTCTAAAATTCCCTGTACAGCCCCGTACCAAGGCTGACGGGATTGGTCATAATTGTCCAATGGGAACGGTTAGAACCTAGGTAACAAAACACGAGGTAATTTGTAAGCTGATTTATAATACATACATAGGACTAGAAGAATGCAAGTAGTTGTCAAGGTCCAGGATTAATGGGAACTGAGGGCAGTGACCGTAACAGCTGGCAGGTACCTGCCAAGAAAATTGTCCTTAAGCAAAAGGTAATTCCGGCAGGGGGAGATCGCATCCACCGACCCATGGACCACCTACTCACATTACACCCCAGACCCATTTCTGGACATTTCTAACCTTTACTGCGCAGAATCGGAAATAGGAGGAGAATATGTTAATGATTTCTTGGAAGATGTGTGTTTATGTATGAAGACATAATGAATATGTATGAGTGAGTTCTACATAAGGTGTGTGATTCTGGTGCCTGGCACGTGTTGTTGGCGAGAGCACTCCCCTACACATCCGGCCGTCAATAAAGAAGTGTCTGCTTATCTGCATCACATTGGTGTCGATATTTTTATCCCAGGTTTTGGGGACACTACCATTATAAAGGAGAGAAGCCATGGAAAGAAAGTTCTAACACACAGGCTTCCCATTTCTTCAGCTACCAATTCAATTCAGTTCCTATATTAAGAAATACCAATACTCAGTCAACAGTGGACTCCACACTCCACCAGGCTCTTGTGGTGATGCACTCGAGGATAAACTTGGTGAAGAGACCTACAAGGAAGCTCCCCAAACAGCCCAGGTGGGGAATCACTCACCTCAGAGCACCAGGCCGTGAAGGAACCACAAACAGCCAGACAGCAAAGGACTCTAGAACAGCTGGCGCTGAACTGCTCCTCCAGGGCCACGGGGTGATGCGCTCCCCACATGCTTCAAAACTGTCTTGGGTTGTCCTAGAAAACAGCAGTGAAATAGTTATTTGCATTCTCATCCGGAAATTTCCAGACAACACCTGCACAGCATTCCTGTCACTCTTCCAGAGACAGTAATTCCCAGCAAGCTGAATGAAAGCTCTGGAATCCATCCCAAGTCATCGCCTCCCAGGGCTCCCTGAGAAATTCCCCGTTTCTCACTGCTTCCGCTGGGCTAAAGAACCACACGGCACATTCCCACAACGGAAATGCAGCCTGTGTTTAGCCGGACTACACCCGATGGATACACAAATGCCCCACCTGCCCCCAGACCCTGCTGTCGCACAGGGCTCAGTCAACTCTGGGGCCACCCTCTCCTAACGCTTCTCAGAGAGCTGCCATCCCTCACAGGTGGCACCTGCGCAGAGGCACAACCCGCTGCTTGGCCTTTGAACAAACCTGCAGCTCACAAGTTGCCCTTTGTGGCCCAGATACAAGGTGGCCCCCAAAACATTCCCCTCAGTCCCTTCACATGACCCCCCCGCACAGCTCCTATTTCACCCAGGAGACACTTCTCTGCTCCTCTGGTCACTCTCCCCTCACCTTTACTCTTTGCCCACTACACAACAGATACACAAGCAGCACAAATTCCACACCTGCGTCAGCTTGGGAGACTCGTCTGAGCTCCTGGGATGAAGCACAAGGCATTCACAGCAGAGACTCTGCACACGGACAAAAGGCTTTCGACTGTTTCTCATTCTCCAGCTGTAGGCTGAATAGAACCTGACAGCATATTTACTGCCTGTGCTCGGAAAAGTTTTGCTGGGGTTTTTGTATCTGTGAGCAGGGCATTAACAAGAGAGCACCTGGTTTACACCTTGCTTAGCTGAAGCTCTTTTCATGTTTACATCTGATGGAGATAGCACATACTCTACACACAGAACAAGTCCTGCATTGCCCCAGTGAGGCAATTTTTGTCTGGCTGGATATAAAATACACACAGCTAGGGCACCCTCTGGATAGATTTACTCATGCAGAATCTACACAGAAAACATGCAGCAAGTATCTACAGACTATATAGGGACAGACACACAGAGATACATCTAAAGATGTCTGTCAAGTATCCACACACACCCTGACACAGTCTATACAGGCACTAACTACTCTGTCTCTGGCAAGACAAGCCTCAGCTGATCTCACCTCTGATACAGCGAAATGATTACTTGTTTTATTTACTTATAGAAAACTTCTTAGCAACTTATTTACTTATAGCAAGTTATAGTATTTTTAAAATATTGCTAAGAATCCTGCTTGCCCAGACTGTTCTGTGGAATTTTACCAAGGACTACTGTGTTCATCAAAACAAAGCAGTTCACTGTGAAAATCTACCAAGGACTACAATGTCCAGCAAAATATTATACTTTTGGCCTTGAGGAAGAGGTGGCTCTAACTAGTTGGAATTTTGCTAATGAGTAAAGATAGCCATATATGGATGGTGAAAGTTCTATTGGTTCTCTTAGATAAGATAGAAAGTAAACCATCTGAGAAACACTCTTATTCAAGAAATTGGCCAAG
>NW_027437862.1:0-92000 GCF_965140245.1 Athene noctua
GTCACGGTACCATTCCCATGTCACAGCGCCACCCCCTTTCACAGTGACGTCCACATGTCACAGTGCCACCAGAATGTCACAGTGGCACCACCATGTCACAGTGCCAACACCAGGTCAGTGTACCGTCCCCATATCCCAGTGCCACACCCATGTCACTGTGCCACACCCATGTCACTGTGCCATTCCCATGTCACACTACCAAACCATGGCACTGTGACATGGGGGCGGCACTGTGACATGGTGGTGGCACTGTGACATGGTGGCGGCACTGTGACATAGGTACAGCAATGTGACATGGGGGCAACATTGTGACATGGAGGTGTCACTATGAAATGGGGGTAGCAGTGTGAAATAGGAGTGGCACTGTGACATTGTGGTGGCACTATGACAGGGGGACTGCACTGTGACATGGGGGTGGCGCTTTGACTTCGGCTTGGCACTGTGACATGTTTGTGGCAACTGTGACATGTGTGTGTCACTGTGACATGGGGAGGGCACTGGGACATGGATGTGGCAGCATGACACAGGGGTCATGCACTGTGACATGGGGACGGCAGTGTGACTTGGGGGTGGCACTGTGACAAGGTGGTGGCATTGAGACATGGCGATGGCTTTGTGACATTGGGTCGGCACTGTGAATTGGGGGCAGCACTGTGACATGGGGAAGGCACTGTGACATGGCGGTGGCACAGTGACATGTCGGTGTCATTGTGACATTTGGTCGGCACTGTTTCATGGGGGCGGCACTGTCGCATGGGGGCGTCACTATGATACGGCGGTGGCACTGTGACATGGGTACAGCACTGTGCCATGGGGGTGGCACTGTGACACAGGGGTGGCACTGTGACATGACCGTGGCATTGTGACATCGGGTCGGCACTGTGACACAGGGGTGGCACTGTGAAATGGGGATGGCCCTATGACATGGGGACGGCACTGTGACATGGTGCTGGCATTGTGACATGTGGGTGGCACTGTGAAATTGGGATGGCACTTTGGCATGGGGGTGGCACTGTGACATGGGGAGGGCAGTGTGACATGGGGTGGCTGTGACATGGGGAGGGCAGTGTGACATGGGTGTGGTGCTGTGACATGGGGACTGCCCTGTTACATGGGGGAGTTACTGTGACCTGGATGTGTCACTGTGACATGGGTGTGGCAGTGTGGCATGTGGACGTCACTGTGACAGTGGGGTGGCACGGTGTCATGGGGGCGGTACTGTGACATGGGGATAGCAGTGTACCGTCCCCATGTCACAGTGCTGCCCCGGTGACACACTGCCGTCCCCATGTCACAGTGCCACCCCCATGTCACAGTGCCACCCCCATGTCACAGTGCCATCCCAATGTCACAGTACTGTACCCATGTCACAGTGCCACCAGAATGTCACGGTGCCACTGCCATATCTCAGTGACACCTCCAAGTCACAGTACCACCCCCATGTCACAGTGCTGTCCCCATGTCAAGGTGCCGGCCCTGTGTCACAGTGCCACCCACATGTCACAATGCAGCCCCCATGTCACAGTTCTGTCCTCATATCAAAGTGCCACCCCCATGGCACAGTACAGTCCCCACGTCACAGTGCCACCCCACTGTCACAGAGCCACACCCATCTCACTGTGCCACCACAATGTCACAATGCCACACCCATATCACAGTGCCGTCCCCATGTCACCCAATGTGACAATGCAACCGCCAGGTCACAGTGCCACACCCATGTCACAGTGCAACTCGTGCAATAACGTGTCACAGTGCCACCCCATGTCACAATACCACAGTAAAGTCACCATTTCGCCCACATGTCACCGTGCCACCCTCATGTCACACTGCTGTCCCCATGACACAGTGCCGTCCCCATGACACAGTACAGACCCCATGTCACAGTGCCACCACAATGTCACAGTTCAGTACCCATGTCACAGTGCCGTCCCCATTACACAGTGCCGTTCCTATGAAACAGCGCCACCCCATGTCACTGTGCCATCCACATGTCACAGTGCCACCCACGTGTCACAGTGCAGTCCTAATGTCACACTGACCTCCCCATGTCACACTGACCTCCCCATGTCACAGTGCCATCCCCATGACACAGTGCCACGCCCATATCATAATGCCACCACCATGTCACAGTGCCACCCCTCTGTCACAGTGTCATCCTCATGTCACAGTGAAACCACAATGTCCCAGTGCCATCCCCATGTCACAGTGCAACCACAATGTCACAGTGCCACTGCCATGTCACAGTGCCGTCCCCATGGCACAGTGCCTTCCCGTGACACAGTGCCATCCCCTTGTCACAATGCCACTTCCATGTCGCGGTGGCACCCTCATGTTACTGTGCCATCCCGATGTCACAGTGCCACCGCCGTATCAAAGTGACGCTGCCATATGATAGTACCGTCCACATGTCACAGTGCCGCCCCCGTGACACACTGCCGTCCCCATGTCAGAGTGCCACCACCATGTCACAGTGCCATCCCCATGTCACAGTGCCACCCCCATGTCACAGTGCCGACCCCATGTCACAGTGCCGACCCCATGTCACAGATACACCGCCACATAATAGTGACGCTCGCCTGTCACAGATCCAACCCCATGTCACAGTGTCACACTGAAGTCACAGTGCCACACCCATGTCACGGTACCATTCCCATGTCACAGCGCCACCCCCTTTCACAGTGACGTCCACATGTCACAGTGCCACACCCATGTCACTGTGCCATTCCCATGTCACACTACCAAACCAATGTGACAATGCCACCGCCAGGTCACAGTGCCACACCCATGTCACAGAGTCACCTCCATCTGAAAGTGCCACACCATTGTCACAGTGCAGGCCCCTTGTCAATATTGCATCCCCATGTCACACTGCCACCCCCATGCCCAACTGCCACCCCAATGTCACACTGCTGTCCCTCCTATGTCACAGCGCCGTCCCCATGTCACAGTGAGTGCCACACCCATGTCACAGTGGCCTCCCCATGTCACAGTGCAGTCCCCATGTCATAGTGACACCCCCATGTCCCAGTGCCGCTTCCATGTCACAGTGCCACCCCTATGTCATAGTGCCGCTTCACAGTGAAGCCCCCATGTCAAAGTGTCACCCCCATGTCACAATGCCATCCCCATGTTACCCTGAAGCCCCATGTCACAATGCCACCCTCATGTTACAGAGCCACCACCATGTTACACTGCTGTCCCCATGTCACAGTGGCACCCCCATGTCACAATGCCACTGCACACGCATGTCACAGTGCCACACCCATGTCACAGTAACGCCCCCACGTCACAGCACCACCCCCATGTCGCAATGCCATCCCCATGCCACAGTGCCACCCACATGTCATAATGCCACCGCCATGTCATAATGCCGTCCCCATGTCACAGTGCAACTCTAATGACCCAGTGCTGTCTCATTGTCACAGTGCCACTCCCATGTCACAGTGCCGCCCCCATGTCACAGTGCTACCCCAGTGCGACAGCACCGTACCCGTGTCACGGTGCCACCGGAATGTCACTGTGCCACCGCCATGTTACAGTGACACCCCCACGTCACAGTACCACTCCCATGTCCAACTGCTGTCCCCATGTCACAGTGCAACACCCATGTCACAGTGCCAGCCCTATGTCACCCTGCCGTCCCCATGTCACAGTGCAACTATAATGACCCAGTGCCGTCCCCATGTCACAGTGCCATGCCATGTAACAGCGCCATCCCCTGTCCCAGTGCCATCTCTATGTCACAGTGTGACCACAATGTCACAGTGCCACCGCCATGTCACAGTGCCGTCATCATATCACAGTGCCACCCACAAGACACACTGCCCTCCCCATGTCACAGTGCCGTCCCCATGTCATGGTGCAACTCTAATGACCCCATGCCTCCCCCATTTCACAGCGCTGCCACCATGTCACAGTGCCACCCCAATGTCACAGCGCCAAACCAACGTCACAATGCTACTGCCATGTCTCAGTGCTAAAACCATGTCACAGTGCCACCCCCAGGTCACAGTGCCATGCCCATGTCACAGTGCAGACCCATGTCACAGTGCCAACCCAATGTCACAATGCCACTGCCTTTCACGGTGCAACACCCATGTCACAGTGCCGTACCCAAGTCACAGTGCCATACCCATGTCACAGTGCCACGCCATGTCACTGTGCCGTCCCCATGTCATAGTGCCACCCCCATGTCACAGAACCGTCCCCATGTCAAAGTGCCATCCTCGTGAAACCGTGCCACCCCAATGTCACAGTGCCACCCTAATGTCACAGTGCGACACGCATGTCACAGTGCCACACCCATGTCACCGTAACGTCCACATGTCACAGTGCCACCCCCATGTTACACTGCCGTCCCCAGTGGCACCCCCATGTCACAATGCCACCGCCATGTCACAGTGCTATCCCCATGTCACAGTAACGTCCACATGTCACAGTGCCATTCATGACCCAGGTCACCCATGGCACGGCACTGTGACATGGCAGTGGCACTGTGACATTGTGGTTGCACTGTGACATGGGGATGGCACTGTGACAGAGGGGTGGCACTGTGACATGGTGGTGGCATTATGATATGGGCGTGGCACTGTGACATGTGGATGTCACTGTGACAGTGGGGTTGCACTGTGAAATGGGTAAGGTACTTCGACATGGGGGTGGCACTGTGACATGAGGACAGAACTGTGACATGGGGGCTGCATTGTGACATGGTGGTGGCACTGTGACATTGGGGTGGCACTGTTACATTGGGGCGGTACTGTGAAATGGCAGTGGCACTGTGACATTGTGGTAGCACTGTGACATGGGGACGGCACTGGGACATTGGAGTGGCACTGGGACAATGGAGTGGAACTGTGACATGGGGATGACTGCGTCAGAGGGGTGGCATTGTGACACGGCGGTGGGGTTGTGACATTAGGACTGCACTGTGACATGTGGGTGGCACTATGGCATGGGGGTGGCACTATGACATGGGGATGGCACTGTGACGTGGAGACAGCACTCTGATATGGGTGTGGCATTGTGACATTGTGGTGGCACAGTGACATGAGGGTGGCTCTGTGACATGTGGATGTCACTGTGACAGTGGGGTTGCACTGTGACATGGGGATGGTACTGTGACATGGGGATGGCACTTTGATATGAGGACAGAACTGTGACATTGGGGTGGCACTGTGACATTGGGGTGGCACTTTGTCATGGGGGCGGTACTGTGACATGTGGACAGCACTGTGACATGGAGGCTGCACCGTGACTTTAATGGCTCTGTGACATAGAGGCGGCACTGTGACATGGGCGTGGCACTGTGACATGGGCGTGGCACTGTGACATGGGGACGGCACTGTGATATCATGGTGGCACTGTGACATTGTGGTGGCATATTGACAAGGGGCCTACTCTGTGACAGTGGGGCGGCACTCTGAGCTGGGGGTGGCTCTGTGACGTGTGTGGCACTGAGACCCGGTGGCGGCATTGTCACAGTGGGTTGGTATTGTGACATGGGAATGGCACAGTGACATGGGGGCGGCACTGACACGGGGACGACACTGTGACATGGGGATGACAGTGTGACATGGGCAGGGCACTGTCACATGGAGCGACACTGTGACATGTGACGGCACTGTGACATTAGGGCTGCATTGTGACATGGTGGTGGCTCTGTGACGTGGTAGTGGCACTGTGACATGGTGACGGAACTGTGACATGTGGATGGCACTATGACATTGGGACGGCACTGTTACATGGTTGTGGCAGTGACATGGGGACTGTACTGTGTAATTGTGGTGGCACTGTGACATGGGTGTGGCACTGTGACATGTGTGTGGCACTGTGACATGTGGATGTCACCCTGACAGTGGGTTGGCACTGTGACATGGATGTGGCACTGTGATATGGGTGCATGTCACAGTGCTACTCCCATGTCATAATGCCACCGCCATGTCACAGTGCCAACCCCATGTCACAGTGCCATCGCCGTATCATAGTGGCGCCCCCATGTGACAGTACCGTCCCCATGTCACGGTGCAACTCTAATGACCCAGTGCCGTCCCACTCTCACAATGCCACGCCCATGTCACAGTGCCGCCCCCGTGTCACAGTGCTACTCCAGTGTCACAGCACCGTACCCATGTCACAGTGCCACCAGAAAGTCACTGTGCCACCGACATGTTACAGTGACACCCCCACGTCACAGTACCACTCCCATGTCCCAGTGTCGTCCCCATGTCCCAGTGCCATCCCCTTGTCACGGTGCTGCCCCCATGTCACAGTACCAACACCAGGTCAGTGTACCGTCCCCATATCCCAGTGCCACACCCATGTCACAGTGCCACACCCATGTCACTGTGCCATTCCCATGTCACACTACCAAACCAATGTGACAATGCCACCGCCAGGTCACAGTGCCACACACATGTCACAGAGTCACCTCCATCAAAGTGCCACATCATTGTCACAGTGCAGGCCCCTTGTCAATATTGCATCCCCATGTCACACTGCCACCCCCATGCCAAACTGCCACCCCAATGTCACACTGCTGTCCCTCCTATGTCACAGCGCCGTCCCCATGTCACAGTGAGTGACACCCCCATGTCCCAGTGTCGTCCCCATGTCCCAGTGCCGTCCCCTTGTCACAGTGCTGCCCCCATGTCACAGTGCCGACCCCATATCTCAGTGTCACCCCCATGTCACTTTTCTGCTCCCATTTCACAGTGCCACGTCCATGTCACAGTGTCACCCCCATGTCACAATGCCGCCCGCATGTCACAGCGCCACTCCTTGTCACTGAGCTATTTTCATGTCACAGTGCCACCCCAACGTCACAGAGCCATCCCCATTTCACAGTGTCACACTAAAGTCACCGTGCCACTCCCATGCCTCAGTGCCACTCCCATGTCACCGTGCCACCCACATGTCACCATGATGCCCCCATGGCACAGTGCCTAGTCCATGTCACAGTGCCACACTCATGTCACAGTGCCGTCCCCATGTAAGAGTGCTACTCCATGTCATTGTGCCGTCCCCATGTCACTGTGCCACGTCACAATGCCGCCCACATGTCACAGTGCCACTCGCTGTCACTGTTCTATTTTCATGTCACAGTGCCACCCCAATGTCACAGCGCCAAACCAACGTCACAATGCTACTGCCATGTCTCAGTGCTAAAACCATGTCACAGTGCCACCCACATGTCACAGTGCCATCTCTATGTCACAGTACCTTCTCCATGTCACAGTGACGCCCCCGTGTCACAGTGCTGCCCCCAATTCACAGTGCCACCCCATGTCACAATGCCATCGCCATGTACCAGTACCGTCTCCATGTCACAGTGCCACCCCACAGTCACAGTAATGTCCACATGTCACAGTGCCACCCACATGTCACAATGCCACCCCATGTTACAATGCTGCCCCCGTGTCACAGTGCTACACCCGTTACACTGCTGTCCCCATGTCACAGTGCCGCCCCAATGTCACAGTGCCACCGCCATGTCACAATGCAGCCCCCATGTCACAGTACCATACCCATGTCACATTTCGACCAGATGTCACAGTGTCACTGCCAAGTTACAGTGCCACCACCAGGTCACAGTACCACCCGCATGTCACATGCCACCCCCAGGTCACAGTGCCACCGCCGTATCAAAGTGACCATGACCTGTGGGTCATGAATGCCTCCCCCATTTCACAGCGCTGCCACCATGTCCCAGTGCCACCCCAATGTCACAGCGCCAAACCAACGTCACAATGCTACTGCCATGTCTCAGTGCTAAAACCATGTCACAGTACCACCTACATGTCACAGTGCCACCCACATGTCACAATGCCACCCCATGTTACAATGCTGCCCACGTGTCACAGTGCTACACCCGTTACAACCAGGTCACGGTTTCATGATGGCACTGTGACATGGGTGCGGCAATGTGACATGTGGGTGGCACTGTGACATGGAGGCTGCACCGTGACTTTAGTGTGACACTGTGAAATGGGGATGGCTCTGTGACATGGGAATGGCAGTGTGACATGGTGGTGGCTCTGTAACATGAGGGTGGCATTGTGACATGGGGCTTCAGGGTAACATGGGGACGGCACTGTGACATGGGGGTGACACTTTGACATGGGGGCTTCACTGTGACATGGGGGCTGCATTGTGACATTGGTTTGGCATTGTAACGTGTTGGTGGCACTGTGACATGGGGGTGGCACGGTGACATGTGAGCGGCACTATGACATAGGGGTGGCACTGTGACATGGGAGCGACACTGGGACATGGGGGTGTCACTATGACATGGGGACACATGGGGGCTTCACTGTGACATGGGGGCTGCATTGTGACATTGGTTTGGCATTGTAACGTGGTGGTGGCACTGTGACATGGGGGTGGCACGGTGACATGTGAGCGGCACTATGACATAGGTGTGGCACTGTGACATGGGGACGGCAGTATAATGGGTGTGGCACTGTGACACGAGCACAGCATTGTAACATGGGGGTGGCATTGTGACATGGCGGTGGCATTATGACATGGGAGTAGCACTGTGACATGTAGGTGGCACTGTGACATGTGGGTGTCACTGTGACATGGGGACGGCACTGTGGCATGGTGGTGGCAGCGTGACATGGGCAGTGCACTGTAACATGGGGCGACACTGTAACAGTGGGGTGGCACTGTGACATGATGGTGGCATTATGACACAGGGGTCGCACTGTGACATGGGGACGGCAGTGTGACTTGGGGGTGGCACTGTGACAAGGCGGTGGCATTGAGACATGGCGATGGCTTTGTGACATTGGGTCGGCACTGTGACATGGGGACGGCACTGTGACATGGAGGCGTCACTGTGAATTGGGGGCAGCACTGTGACACGGGGGCGTCACTGTGACATGGGGAAGGCACTGTGACATGGCGGTGGCACAGTGACATGTCGGTGTCATTGTGACATTTGGTCGGCACTGTTTCATGGGGGCGGCACTGTCGCATGGGGGCGTCACTATGATACGGCGGTGGCACTGTGACATAGGTACGGCACTGTGCCATGGGGGTGGCACTGTGACACAGGGGTGGCACTGTGACATGACCGTGGCATTGTGACATCGGGTCGGCACTGTGACACAGGGGTGGCACTGTGAAATGGGGACGGCCCTATGACATGGGGACGGCACTGTGACATGGTGCTGGCATTGTGACATGTGGGTGGCACTGTGAAATTGGGATGGCACTTTGGCATGGGTGTGGCACTGTGACATGGGGAGGGCAGTGTGACATGGGTGTGGCACTGTGGCATGTGGACGTCACTGTGACAGTGGGGTGGCACAGTGTCATGGGGGCAGTACTGTGACATGGGGATAGCACCTGTGGGTGCCACTGTGACATGGCAATGGTTTTGTGACATGGGGATGGCACTGTGACATTGGATTGGCACTGTGACATGGGGATAGCACTGTGACATGGCGGTGGCATTGTGACATGGGGGTGCCACTGTGACATGGGGACGGCAGTGTAACATGGGGGTGGCAGTGTGACATGTGGACGTTACTGTGACATGGGTGTGGCACTGTGACATGCGTGTCGCACTGTGGCATTGGGGTGGCACGTGATTGGGGTGGCACGGTTTCACGAGGATGGCACTTTGACATGGGGAAGGTTCTGTGACATGGGGGTGGCACTATGACATGGGGACGGCACAGTGACATGGCGTGGCACTGTGACATGGGTATGGCACTGTGACTTGGGTACGGCACTGTGACATGGGTGTTGCACCGTGAAAGGCAGTGGCATTGTGACATTGGGTTGGCACTGTGACATGGGTCTGCACTGTGACATGGGCATGGCACTGTGACCTGGGGATGGCATGTGACATGCGGGCGGTACTGTGACCAGGGGGTGGCACGGTAACTTGGCAGTGGCACTGTGACATCTGGTCGAAATGGCGACGTGCCGGCCCCGGCTGGTGAGATGGTCTGGTAGGCTGGCCGTGCCGTGGCGACGTGCTGGTCCCGGGTGGTGAGATGTTCCGGGCCGCTGGCCGTGTCGTGGCGACGTGCTGGCCTCGGGTGGCGAAATGTTCCGGTCCGCTGGCCGTGCCGTGGCGACGTGCCGGCCCCAGGTGGTGAGATGTTCCGGTCCGCTGGCTGTGCCGTGGCGACGTGCCGGCCCCGGGTGGTGAGATGTTTCGGTCCGGTGGCCATGCCATGGCGACGTGCCGGTCCCGGGTGGTGAGATGTTCCGGGCCGCTGGCGTTGCCGTGGCGACGTGCCGGCCCTGGGTGGTGAGATGTTCCGGGCCGCTGGCCGTGCCGAGGCGACGTGCCGGTTCCGGGTAGTGAGATGTTCCGGGCCGCTGGCCGTGCCGTGGCGACGTGCCGGCCCCGGGTGGTGGTGAGATGTTCCGGTCCGCTGGCTGTGCCGTGGCGACGTGCCGGCCCAGGTTGGTGAGATGTTCCGCTCCGCTTGCCGTGACGTTGCGACGTGTCGGCCCCAGGTGGTGTGATGTTCTGGGCCGCTGGCCGTGCCGTGGCGACGTGCTGGTCCCGGGTGGTGAGATATTGCGGGCCGCTGGCCGTTCCGTGGCGACGCTCCAGCCCGGGATGGTGAGATGTTCCGGGCCTCTGGCCGTGCCGTGGCGACGTGCTGGCCCTGGGAGGTGAGATGTTCCTGTCCGCTGGCCGTGCCGTGGCGACGTGGTTGCCCATGTTGGTGAGATGTTCCGGGCTGCTGGCCGTGCCGTGGCGACGTGCCGGCCCCGGGTGGCGAGATATTCCGATCCGCTGGCCGTGCCGTGGCGACGTGCTGGCCCAGGGATTTGAGATGTTCCGGGCCGCTGGCTGTGCCGTGGCGACGTGCCTGCCCAGGGTGGTGAGATGCTCCTGTCCGCTGGCCGTGCCGTGGCGACCTGCCGGCCCCGGGTGCTGAGATGTTCCGGTCCGCTGGCCGTGCCGTGGCGACGTGCCGGCCCCAGGTGGTGAGATGTTCCGGTCCGCTGGCTGTGCCGTGGCGACGTGCCGGCCCCGGGTGGTGAGATGTTCCGGTCCGCTGGCCGTGCCGTGGCGACGTGCCGGTCCCGTGTTTTGAGATGTTCCGGTCCGCTGGCCGTGCCGTGGCGACGTGTCGTCCCAGGGGGCTGAGATATACGGGGTCGCTGACCGTGCCTTGGCGACGTGCCGGCCCGAAGTGCTGAGATGTTCCGGTCCGCTGGCCGTGCCGTGGCGACGTGCCGGTCCCGGGTGGTGGTGAGATGTTCCGGTCCGCTGGCCGTGCCGTGGTGACGTGCCGGTCCCGGGTCGTGAGATGTTCCAGTCCGATGGCCGTGCCGTGGCGACGTGCAGGCCCAGGGTGGTGAGGTGTTACAGGCCGCTGGCCGTGCCATGGCGACGTGCCGGCCCAGGGGGGTGAGATGTTCCGGGCCGCTGGCTGTGCCGTGGCGACGTGCCGGCCAGGGGGGGTGAGATGTTCTTGTCCGCTGGCCGTGCCGTGGCAACGTGCCGGCCCAGGAGGGTGAGATGTTCCAGTCCTCTGGCAGTGCCCTGGCGACGTGCCAGCCCAGGGTGGTGAGATGTTCCGGGCCGCTGGCCGTGCCGTGGCGATGTGGCGGCCCAGGGTGGTGAGATGCTCCGGTCTGCTGGCCGTGCCGTGGCGACGTGCCGGCCCCGGGTGCTGAGATGTTCCGGTCCGCTGGCCGTGCCGTGGCGACGTGCCGGTCCCGGTGGTGAGATGTTCCGGGCCGCTGGCCGTGCCGTGGCGACGTGCCGGTCCCGTGTAGTGAGATGTTCCGGTCCTCTAGCCGTGCCGTGGCGACGTGCCGGTCCCGGGTAGTGAGATGTTCCGGTCCTCTGGCCGTGCCGTGGCGACGTGCCGGTCCCGGGTAGTGAGATGTTCCGGGCCGCTGGCCGTGCCGTGGCGACGTGCCGGCCCCGGCTGGTGAGATGTTCCGGTCCGCTGGCCGTGCCGTGGCGACGTGCCGGCCCCGGCTGGTGTGATGTTCCGGTCCGCTGGCTGTGCCGTTGCAACGTGCCGGCCCCAGCTGCTGAGATGTTCCGGTCCGCTGGCCGTGCCGTGGTGACGTGCCGGTCCAAGGTGGTGAGATGTTCCGGGCCGCTGGCTGTGCTGTGGCGACGTGACGGGCCAGGGGGGTGAGATGTTCCGGGACGCTGGCCGTGCCGTGGCGACGTGCCGGCCCCGGGTGATGAGATGTTTCGGTCCGGTGGCCATGCCATGGCGACGTGCCGGTCCCGGGTGGTGAGATGTTCCGGGCCGCTGGCGTTGCCGTGGCGACGTGCCGGCCCTGGGTGGTGAGATGTTCCGGGCCGCTGGCCGTGCCGAGGCGACGTGCCGGTTCCGGGTAGTGAGATGTTCCGGGCCGCTGGCCGTGCCGTGGCGATGTGCCGGCCCCGGGTGGTGGTGAGATGTTCCGGTCCGCTGGCTGTGCCGTGGCAACGTGCCGGCCCAGGTTGGTGAGATGTTCCGCTCCGCTTGCCGTGACGTTGCGACGTGTCGGCCCCAGGTGGTGTGATGTTCTGGGCCGCTGGCCGTGCCGTGGCGACGTGCTGGTCCCGGGTGGTGAGATATTGCGGGCCGCTGGCCGTTCCGTGGCGACGCTCCAGCCCGGGATGGTGAGATGTTCCGGGCCTCTGGCCGTGTCGTGGCGACGTGCTGGCCCTGGGAGGTGAGATGTTCCTGTCCGCTGGCCGTGCCGTGGCGACGTGGTTGCCCATGTTGGTGAGATGTTCCGGGCTGCTGGCCGTGCCGTGGCGACGTGCCGGCCCCGGGTGGCGAGATATTCCGATCCGCTGGCCGTGCCGTGGCGACGTGCTGGCCCAGGGTTTTGAGATGTTCCGGGCCACTGGCTGTGCCGTGGCGACGTGCCTGCCCAGGGTGGTGAGATGCTCCTGTCCGCTGGCCGTGCCGTGGCGACCTGCCGGCCCCGGGTGCTGAGATGTTCCGGTCCGCTGGCCGTGCCGTGGCGACGTGCCGGTCCCGGGTGGTGGTGAGATATTCCGGTCCGCTGGCCGTGCCCTGGCGACGTGCCAGTCCCGGGTGGTGCGATGTTCAGGACCGCTGGCCTTGCCGTGGCATCATGCCGGCCCCGGGTGGTGAGATGTTCCGGTTCGCCGGCCGTGACGTGGCGACGTGCCGGCCCCGGGAGGTGAGATGTTCCGGGCCGCTGGCCGTGCCGAGGCGACGTGCCGATTCCGGGTAGTGAGATGTTCCGGGCCTCTGGCCATGCCGTGGCGACGTGCCGTCCCCGGGTGGTGAGATGTTCCGGTCCGCTGGCCGTGCCGTGGTGACGTGCCGTTCCAAGGTGGTGAGATGTTCCGGGCCGCTGGCTGTGCTGTGGCGACGTGACGGGACAGGGGGGTGAGATGTTCCGGGCCGCTGGCCGTGCCGTGGCGACGTGCCGGCCCCGGGTGATGAGATGTTTCGGTCCGGTGGCCATGCCATGGCGACGTGCCGGTCCCGGGTGGTGAGATGTTCCGGGCCGCTGGCGTTGCCGTGGCGACGTGCCGGCCCCGGGTGGTGAGATGTTCCGGTCCGCTGGCCGTGCCGTGGCGACGTGCCGGCCCTGGGTGGTGAGATGTTCCGGGCCGCTGGCCGTGCCGAGGCGACGTGCCGGTTCCGGGTGGTGAGATGTTCCGGGCCGCTGGCCGTGCCGTGGCGACGTGCCGGCCCCGGGTGGTGGTGAGATGTTCCGGTCCGCTGGCCGTGCCCTGGCGACGTGCCAGTCCCGGGTGGTGCGATGTTCAGGACCGCTGGCCTTGCCGTGGCAACATGCCGGCCCCGGGTGGTGAGATGTTCCGGTTCGCCGGCCGTGACGTGGCGACGTGCCGGCCCCGGGAGGTGAGATGTTCCGGGCCGCTGGCCGTGCCGAGGCGACGTGCCGGTTCCGGGTAGTGAGATGTTCCGGGCCTCTGGCCATGCCGTGGCGACGTGCCGTCCCCGGGTGGTGAGATGTTCCGGTCCGCTGGCCGTGCCGTGGTGACGTGCCGGTCCAAGGTGGTGAGATGTTCCGGGACGCTGGCCTTGCCGAGGCGACGTGCCGGTCCCGGGTAGTGAGATGTTCCGGGCCGCTGGCCGTGCCGTGGCGACGTGCCGGTCCCGGATAGTGAGATGTTCCGGGCCGCTGGCCGTGCCGTGGCGACGTGCCGGTCTCGGGTTTTGAGATGTTACGGTCCGCTGGACGTGCCGTGGCGACGTGTCGTCCCAGGGGGCTGAGATGTTCCGGGCCGCTGGCGTTGCCGTGGCGACGTGCCGGCCCCGGGTGGTGAGATGTTCCGGTTCGTTGGCCGTGACGTGGCGACGTGCCGGCCCCGGGTGGTGAGATGTTCCGGTCCGCTGGCCGTGCCGTGGCGACGTGCCGGTCCCGGGTGGTGAGATATTCCGTGCCGCTGGCGTTGCCATGGCGACGTGCTGGCCCCGGGTGGTGAGATGTTCCGGTTCGCTGGCCGTGCCGTGGCGACGTGACGGGCCAGGGGGGTGAGATGTTCCGGTACGGTGGCCATGCCGTGGCGACGTGCCGGCCCCGGGTGCTGAGATTTTCCGGGCCGCTGGCCGTGCTGTGGCGACGTGCCGGTCCCGGGCGGTGAGATGTTCCGGGCCGCTCGCCGTGCCGTGGCGACGTGCCGGTCCCGGGTGGTGAGATGTTCCGGGCCGCTGGCCGTGCTGTGGCGACGTGCAGGTCCCGGGCGGTGAGATGTTCCGGGCCACTCGCCGTGCCGAGGCGACGTGCCGGTTCCGGGTAGTGAGATGTTCCGGGCCGCTGGCCGTGCCGTGGCGACGTGCCGGTCCCGGGCGGTGAGATGTTCCGGGCCGCTCGCCGTGCCGTGGCGACGTGCCGGTCGCGGGTGGTGAGATGTTCCGGGCCGCTGGCCGTGCTGTGGCGACGTGACGGGCCAGGGGGGTGAGATGTTCCGGGCCGCTGGCCGTGCCGTGTCGACGTGCCGGTCCCGGGCGGTGAGATGTTCCGGGCCGCTGGCCGTGCCGTAGCGACGTGCCGGTCCCGGGCGGTGAGATGTTCCGGGCCGCTCGCCGTGCCGTGGCGACGTTCCGGCCCCGGGTGGTGAGATGTTCCGGTCCGCTGGCGTTGCCGTGGAGACGTGACGGGCCAGGGGGGTGAGATGTTCCGGTCCGGTGGCCATGCCGTGGCGACGTGCCGGCCCCGGGTGCTGAGATGTTCCGGGCCGCTGGCCGTGCTGTGGCGACGTGCCGGTCCCGGGCGGTGAGATGTTCCGGGCCACTCGCCGTGCCGTGGCGACGTGCCGGTCCCGGGTGGTGAGATGTTCCGGGCCGCTGGCCGTGCTAGGGCGACGTGCCGGTACCGGGCGGTTAGATGTTCCGGGCCGCTCGCCGTGCCGAGGCGACGTGCCGGTTCCGGGTAGTGAGATGTTCCGGGCCGCTGGCCGTGCCGTGGCGACGTGCCGGTCCCGGGCGGTGAGATGTTCCGGGCCGCTGGCCGTGCCGTGGCGACGTGCCGGTCCCGAGTGGTGAGATGTTCCGGGCCGCTGGCCGTGCTGTGGCGACGTGACGGGCCAGGGGGGTGAGATGTTCCGGGCCGCTGGCCGTGCCGTGGCGACGTGCCGGTCACGGGTTTTGAGATGTTCCAGTCCGCTGGACGTGCCGTGGTGACGTGTCGTCCCAGGGGGCTGAGATGTTCCGGGCCGCTGGCGTTGCCGTGGCGACGTGCCGGCCCCGGGTGGTGAGATGTTCCGGTTCGTTGGCCGTGACGTGGCGACGTGCCGGCCCCGGGTGGTGAGATGTTCCGGTCCGCTGGCCGTGCCGTGGCGACGTGCCGGTCCCGGGTGGTGAGATGTTCCGGGCCGCTAGCGTTGCCATGGCGACGTGCCAGTCCCGGGTGGTGAGATGTTCCGGTTCGCTGACCGTGCCGTGGCGACGTGCTGGCCCCGGGTGGTGAGATGTTCCGGTCCGCTGGCCGTGCCGTGGCTACGTGTCGGTCCTGGGTAGTGAGATGTTCAGGGCCGCTGGCCTTGCCGTGGCGACGTGCCGGCCCCCGGGAGTGAGATGTTCAGGGCCGCTGGCCTTGCCGTGGCGACGTGTCGGCCCCCGGGAGTGAGATGTTCTGGTCCGCTGGCCGTGCCGTGGCGACGTGCCGGTCCCGGGCGGTGAGATGTTCCGGGCCGCTGGCCGTGCCGTGGCGACGTGCCGGTCCCGGGTGGTGAGATGTTCCGGGCCGCTGGCCGTGCCGAGGCGACGTGCCGGTTCCGGGTAGTGAGATGTTCCGGGCCGCTGGCCGTGCCGTGGCGACGTGCCGGTCTCGGGCGGTGAGATGTTCCGGTCCGCTGGCCGTGCCGTGGCGACGTGCCTGCCCAGGGTGGTGAGATGCTCCTGTCCGCTGGCCGTGCCATGGCGACCTGCCGGCCCCGGGTGCTGAGATGTTCCGCTCCGCTGGCCGTGCCGTGGCGACGTGCCGGTCCCGGGTGGTGAGATGTTCCGGGCCGCTGGCGTTGCCGTGGCGACGTTCCGGCCCCGGGTGCTGAGATGTTCCGGTCCGCTGGCCGTGCCGTGGCGACGTGCTGGCCCAGGGTTTTGAGATGTTCCGGGCCGCTGGCTGTGCCGTGGCGACGTGCCTGCCCAGGGTGGTGAGATGCTCCTGTCCGCTGGCCGTGCCATGGCGACCTGCCGGCCCCGGGTGCTGAGATGTTCTGCTCCGCTGGCCGTGCCGTGGCGACGTGCCGGTCCCGGGTGGTGAGATGTTCCGGGCCGCTGGCGTTGCCGTGGCGACGTTCCGGCCCCGGGTGCTGAGATGTTCCGGTCCGCTGGCCGTGCCGTGGCGACGTGCCGGCCCTGGGTGGTGAGATGTTCCGGGCCGCTGGCCGTGCCGTGGCAACGTGACGGGCCAGGGGGGTGAGATGTTCCGGGCCGCTGGCCGTGCTGTGGCGACGTGACGGGCCAGGGGGGTGAGATGTTCCGGGCCGCTGGCCGTGCCGTGGCGACGTGCCGGCCCCGGGTGCTGAGATGTTCCGGTCCGGTGGCCATGCCGTGGCGACGTGCCGGTTCCGGGTGGTGAGATGTTCCGGGCCGCTGGCCGTGCCATGGCGACGTTCCGGCCCCGGGTGGTGAGATGTTCCGGGCCTCTGGCCGTGCTGTGGCGACGTGACGGGCCAGGGGGGTGAGATGTTCCGGTACGGTGGCCATGCCGTGGCGACGTGCCGGTCCCGGGTGGTGAGATGTTCCGGGCCGCTGGCGTTGCCGTGGCGACGTGCCGGCCCCGGGTGGTGAGATGTTCCAGGCCGCTGGCCGTGCCGTGGCGACGTGCCGGTTCCGGGTAGTGAGATATTCCGGTCCGCTGGCCATGCCGTGGCGACATGCCGGTCCCGGGCGGTGAGATGTTCTGGGCCGCTGGCCGTGCCATGGCGACGTGCCGGCCCCGGGTGCTGAGATGTTCCGGGCCGCTGGCCGTGCCGTGGCGACGTGCCGGTCCCGAGTGGTGAGATGTTCCGGGCCGCTGGCGTTGCCATGGCGACGTGCCGGCCCCGGGTGGTGAGATGTTCCGGTTCGCTGGCCGTGCCGTGGCGACGTTCCGGCCCCGGGTGGTGAGATGTTCCGGGCCGCTGGCCGTGCCGAGGCGACGTGCCGGTTCCGGGTAGTGAGATGTTCCGGGCCGCTGGCCGTGCCGTGGCGACGTGCCGGTCTCGGGCGGTGAGATGTTCCGGTCCGCTGGCCGTGCCGTGGCGACGTGCCTGCCCAGGGTGGTGAGATGCTCCTGTCCGCTGGCCGTGCCATGGCGACCTGCCGGCCCCGGGTGCTGAGATGTTCCGCTCCGCTGGCCGTGCCGTGGCGACGTGCCGGTCCCGGGTGGTGAGATGTTCCGGGCCGCTGGCGTTGCCGTGGCGACGTTCCGGCCCCGGGTGCTGAGATGTTCCGGTCCGCTGGCCGTGCCGTGGCGACGTGCTGGCCCAGGGTTTTGAGATGTTCCGGGCCGCTGGCTGTGCCGTGGCGACGTGCCTGCCCAGGGTGGTGAGATGCTCCTGTCCGCTGGCCGTGCCATGGCGACCTGCCGGCCCCGGGTGCTGAGATGTTCTGCTCCGCTGGCCGTGCCGTGGCGACGTGCCGGTCCCGGGTGGTGAGATGTTCCGGGCCGCTGGCGTTGCCGTGGCGACGTTCCGGCCCCGGGTGCTGAGATGTTCCGGTCCGCTGGCCGTGCCGTGGCGACGTGCCGGCCCTGGGTGGTGAGATGTTCCGGGCCGCTGGCCGTGCCGTGGCAACGTGACGGGCCAGGGGGGTGAGATGTTCCGGGCCGCTGGCCGTGCTGTGGCGACGTGACGGGCCAGGGGGGTGAGATGTTCCGGGCCGCTGGCCGTGCCGTGGCGACGTGCCGGCCCCGGGTGCTGAGATGTTCCGGTCCGGTGGCCATGCCGTGGCGACGTGCCGGTTCCGGGTGGTGAGATGTTCCGGGCCGCTGGCCGTGCCATGGCGACGTTCCGGCCCCGGGTGGTGAGATGTTCCGGGCCTCTGGCCGTGCTGTGGCGACGTGACGGGCCAGGGGGGTGAGATGTTCCGGTACGGTGGCCATGCCGTGGCGACGTGCCGGTCCCGGGTGGTGAGATGTTCCGGGCCGCTGGCGTTGCCGTGGCGACGTGCCGGCCCCGGGTGGTGAGATGTTCCAGGCCGCTGGCCGTGCCGTGGCGACGTGCCGGTTCCGGGTAGTGAGATATTCCGGTCCGCTGGCCATGCCGTGGCGACATGCCGGTCCCGGGCGGTGAGATGTTCTGGGCCGCTGGCCGTGCCATGGCGACGTGCCGGCCCCGGGTGCTGAGATGTTCCGGGCCGCTGGCCGTGCCGTGGCGACGTGCCGGTCCCGAGTGGTGAGATGTTCCGGGCCGCTGGCGTTGCCATGGCGACGTGCCGGCCCCGGGTGGTGAGATGTTCCGGTTCGCTGGCCGTGCCGTGGCGACGTTCCGGCCCCGGGTGGTGAGATGTTCCGGTCCGCTGGCCGTGCCGTGGCGACGTGCCGGTCCCGGGTGGTCAGATGTTCCGGGCCGGTGGCGTTGCCGTGGAGACGTGCCGGCCCCGGGTGGTGAGATGTTCCGGTTCGTTGGAAGTGCCGTGGCGACGTGCTGGCCCCGGGTGGTGAGATGTTCCGGTCCGCTGGCCGTGCCGTGGTGACGTGCCGGTCCCGGGTGGTGAGATGTTCCGGGCCGCTGGCTGTGCCGTGTCGACGTGCCGGTCCCGGGCGGTGAGATGTTCCAGGCCGCTGGCCGTGCCGTGGCGACGTGCCGGTCCCGGGTGGTGAGATGTTCCGGGCCGCTGGCCGTGCCGTGGCGACGTGATGGCCCAGGGTATGAGATGTTCCGGGCCGCTGGCCGTGCCATTGCGACGTGCCGGCCCCGGGTGGTATGTTCCGGGCCGCTGGCGTTGCCGTGGCGACGTGCCGGCCCCGGGTGCTGAGATGTTCCGTTCCGCTGGCCGTGCCGTGGCGACGTGTCACCCCAAGGGGCTGAGATATTCCTGTCCGCTGGCCGTGCCGTGGCGACGTGCCGGTCCCGGGTGGTGAGATGTTCCGGGCCGCTGCCGTTGCCGTGGCGACGTGCCGGCCCCGGGTGCTGAGATGTTCCGGTCCGCTGGCCGTGCCGTGGCGACGTGCCGGCCCTGGGTGGTGAGATGTTCCGGGCCGCTGGCCGTGCCGAGGCGACGTGCCGGTTCCGGGTAGTGAGATGTTCCGGGCCGCTGGCCGTGCCGTGGCGACGTGCCGGCCCCGGGTGCTGAGATGTTCCGGTCCGGTGGCCATGCCGTGGCGACGTGCCGGTCCCGGGTGGTGAGATGTTCCGGGCCGCTGGCGTTGCCGTGGCGACGTGCCGGCCCCGGGTGGTGAGATGTTCCGGTCCGCTGGCCGTGCCGTGGCGATGTACCGGCCCCGGTGGTGAGATGTTCCGGGCCGCTGGCAGTGCCGTGGCGACGTGCCGGTCCCGGGTAGTGTGATGTTCCGGTCCGCTGGCCGTGCCGTGGCGACGTGCCGGTCCCGGGTGGTGGTGAGATATTCCGGTCCGCTGGCCGTGCCGTGGCTACGTGTCGGTCCTGGGTGGTGAGATGTTCAGGGCCGCTGGCCTTGCCGTGGCGACGTGCCGGCCCCCGGTGGTGAGATGTTCCGGTTCGCCGGCCGTGCCGTGGCGATGTGCCGGCCCCGGTTGGTGTGATGTTCCGGTCCGCTGGCCGTGCCGTGGCGACATGCCGGCCCCGGGTGGTGAGATGTTCCGGGACGCTGGCCTTGCCGAGGCGACGTGCCGGTCCCGGGTAGTGAGATGTTCCGGGCCGCTGGCCGTGCCGTGGCGACGTGCCGGTCCCGGATAGTGAGATGTTCCGGGCCGCTGGCCGTGCCGTGGCGACGTGCCGGTCTCGGGTTTTGAGATGTTACGGTCCGCTGGACGTGCCGTGGCGACGTGTCGTCCCAGGGGGCTGAGATGTTCCGGGCCGCTGGCGTTGCCGTGGCGACGTGCCGGCCCCGGGTGGTGAGATGTTCCGGTTCGTTGGCCGTGACGTGGCGACGTGCCGGCCCCGGGTGGTGAGATGTTCCGGTCCGCTGGCCGTGCCGTGGCGACGTGCCGGTCCCGGGTGGTGAGATATTCCGTGCCGCTGGCGTTGCCATGGC
This sequence comes from Athene noctua, assembly GCF_965140245.1. Lineage (NCBI taxonomy): Eukaryota > Metazoa > Chordata > Aves > Strigiformes > Strigidae > Athene > Athene noctua. The sequence continues at coordinate 20,599 of NW_027437862.1, forward strand.
GACGTGCTGGCCCCGGGTGGTGAGATGTTCCGGTTCGCTGGCCGTGCCGTGGCGACGTGACGGGCCAGGGGGGTGAGATGTTCCGGTCCGGTGGCCATGCCGTGGCGACGTGCCGGCCCCGGGTGCTGAGATTTTCCGGGCCGCTGGCCGTGCTGTGGCGACGTGCCGGTCCCGGGCGGTGAGATGTTCCGGGCCACTCGCCGTGCCGTGGCGACGTGCCGGTCCCGGGTGGTGAGATGTTCCGGGCCGCTGGCCGTGCTGTGGCGACGTGCCGGTACCGGGCGGTGAGATGTTCCGGGCCGCTCGCCGTGCCGAGGCGACGTGTCGGTCCTGGGTAGTGAGATGTTCAGGGCCGCTGGCCTTGCCGTGGCGACGTGCCGGCCCCCGGGAGTGAGATGTTCAGGGCCGCTGGCCTTGCCGTGGCGACGTGCCGGCACCCGGGAGTGAGATGTTCTGGTCCGCTGGCCGTGCCGTGGCGACGTGCCGGTCCCGGGCGGTGAGATGTTCCGGGCCGCTGGCCGTGCCGTGGCGACGTGCCGGTCCCGGGTGGTGAGATGTTCCGGGCCGCTGGCCGTGCCGAGGCGACGTGCCGGTTCCGGGTAGTGAGATGTTCCGGGCCGCTGACCGTGCCGTGGCGACGTGCCGGTCTCGGGCGGTGAGATGTTCCGGGCCGCTGGCCGTGCCGTGGCGACGTGCCGGTCCCGGGTGGTGAGATGTTCCGGGCCGCTGGCCGTGCTGTGGCGACGTGACGGGCCAGGGGGGTGTGATGTTCCGGGCCGCTGGCCGTGCCGTGGCAACGTGCCTGCCCCGGGTGCTGAGATGTTCCGGTCCGGTGGCCGTGCCGTGGCGACATGCCGGTCCCGGGTGGTGAGATGTTCCGGGCCGCTGGCGTTGCCGTGGCGACGTGCCGGCCCCGGGTGGTGAGATGTTCCGGTCCGCTGGCCGTGCCGTGGCGATGTACCGGCCCCGGTGGTGAGATGTTCCCGGCCGCAGGCCGTGCCGTGGCGACGTGCCGGTCCCGGGTAATGAGATGTTCCGGTCCGCTGGCCATGCCGTGGCGACGTGCCGGTCCCGGGTGGTGGTGAGATATTCCGGTCCGCTGGCCGTGCCCTGGCGACGTGCCAGTCCCGGGTGGTGCGATGTTCCGGGCCGCTTGCCGTGCCATGGCGACGTGATGGCCCAGGGTATGAGATGTTCCGGGCCGCTGGCGTCGCCGTGGCGACGTGCCGGTCCCAGGTGGTGGTGAGATATTCCGGTCCGCTGGCCGTGCCGTGGCGACGTGCTGGCCCCGGGAGGTGGGATGTTCCGGTCCGCTGGCCGTGCCGTGGCGACGTGCCAGTCCCGGGTTTTGAGATGTTCCGGTCCGCTGGACGTGCCGTGGCGACGTGTCGTCCCAGGGGGCTGAGATATTCCGGGCCGCTGGCGTTGCCGTGGCGACGTGCCGGCCCCGGGTGGTGAGATGTTCCGGTTCGTTGGCCGTGATGTGGCGACGTGCCGGCCCCGGGTGGTGAGATGTTCCGGGCCGCTGGCGTTGCCGTGGCGACGTGCCGGCCCCGGGTGGTGAGATGTTCCGGGCCGCTGGCCGTGCCGAGGCGACGTGCCGGTTCCGGGTAGTGAGATGTTCCGGGCCGCTGGCCGTGCCGTGGCGACGTGCCGGTCCCGGGCGGTGAGATGTTCCGGGCCGCTGGCCGTGCCGTGGCGACGTGCCGGTCCCGGGTGGTGAGATGTTCCGGGCCGCTGGCCGTGCTGTGGCGACGTGACGGGCCAGGGGGGTGAGATGTTCCGGGCCGCTGGCCGTGCCGTGGCGACGTGCCTGCCCAGGGTGCTGAGATGTTCCGGTCCGGTGGCTATGCCGTGGCGACGTGCCGGTCCCGGGTGGTGAGATGTTCCGGTCCGCTGGTCGTGCCGTGGCGACGTGCCGGCCCCGGGTGCTGAGATGTTCCGGTCCGGTGGCCGTGCCGTGGCGACGTGCAGGTCCCGGGTGGTGAAATGTTCCGGTTCGCCGGCCGTGCCGTGGCGACGTGCCGGCCCCGGTTGGTGTGATGTTCCGGTCCACTGGCCGTGCCGTGGCGACATGCCGGCCCCGGGTGGTGAGATGTTCCGGTCCGCTGGCCGTGCCGAGGCGACGTGCCGGTCCCGGGTAGTAAGATGTTCCGGGCCGCTGGCCGTGCCGTGGCGACGTGCCGGTCCCGGGTTTTGAGATGTTCCGGTCCGCTGGACGTGCCGTGGCGACATGTCGTCCCAGGGGGCTGAGATGTTCCGGGCCGCTGGCGTTGCCGTGGCGACGTGCCGGCCCCGGGTGGTGAGATGTTCCGGTTCGTTGGCCGTGACGTGGCGACGTGCCGGCCCCAGGTGGTGAGATGTTCCGGTCCGCTGGCCGTGCCGTGGCGACGTGCCGGTCCCGGGTGGTGAGATGTTCCGGTCCGGTGGCCATGCCGTGGCGACGTTCCGGCCCCGGGTGGTGAGATGTTCCGGGTCGCTGGCCGTGCTGTGGCGACGTGAGGGGCCAGGGGGGTGAGATGTTCCGGGCCACTGGCCGTGCCGAGGCGACGTGCCGGTTCCGGGTAGTGAGATGTTCCGGGCCGCTGGCCGTGCCGTGGCGACATGCCGGTCCCGGGCGGTGAGATGTTCCGGGCCGCTGGCCGTGCCGTGGCGACGTGCCGGTCACAGGTGGTGAGATGTTCCGGTCCGCTGGCCGTGCCGTGGCGATGTACCGGCCCCGGTGGTCAGATGTTCCGGGCCGCTGGCCGTGCCGTGGCGACGTGCCGGTCCCGGGTGGTGAGATGTTCCGGGCCGCTGGCCGTGCCGTGGCGACGTGATGGCCCAGGGTATGAGATGTTCCGGGCCGCTGGCGTCGCCGTGGCGACGTGCCGGTCCCAGGTGGTGGTGAGATATTCCGGTCCGCTGCCCGTGCCGTGGCGACGTGCTGGCCCCGGGAGGTGGGATGTTCCGGTCCGCTGGCCGTGCCGTGGCGACGTGCTGGCCCAGGGTGTTGAGATGTTCTGGGCCACTGGCCGTGCCGTGGCGACGTGCTCGCCTCGGGTGGCGAGATGTTCCGGGCCGCTGGCCGTGCCGTGGCGACGTGCCGGCCCCGGGTGGTGGATGTTCCGGTCTGCTGGCCGTGCCGTGGCGACGTGCCGGTCCCGGATAGTGAGATGTTCCGGACCGCTGGCCGTGCCGTGGCTACGTGTCGGTCCTGGGTAGTGAGATGTTCAGGGCCGCTGGCCTTGCCGTATCGACGTGCCGTCCCCCGGGAGTGAGATGTTCCGGTTCGCCGGCCGTGCCGTGGCGACGTGCCGGCCCCGGTTGGTGTGATGTTCCGGTCCGTTGGCCGTGCCGTGGCGACATGCCGGCCCCGGGTGGTGAGAATGTTCCGGGCTGCTGGCCTTGCCGAGGCGACGTGCTGGTCCCGGGTAGTGAGATGTTCCGGGCCGCTGGCCGTGCCGTGGCGACGTGCCGGTCCCGGGTTTTGAGATGTTCCGGGCCGCTGGACGTGCCGTGGCGACGTGTCGTCCCAGGGGGCTGAGATGTTCCGGGCCGCTGGCGTTGCCGTGGCGACGTGCCGGCCCCGGGTGGTGAGATATTCCGGTCCGCTGGCCGTGCCGTGGCGACGTGCCGGTCCCGGGTGGTGAGATATTCCGGTTCGCTGGCCGTGCCATGGCGACGTGCCGGTCCCGGGTGGTGGTGAGATATTCCGGTCCGCTGGCCGTGCCGTGGCGACGTGCCGGTCCGGGGTGGTGAGATGTTCCGGGCCGCTGGCCGTGCCGAGGCGACGTGCCGGTCCCGGGCGGTGAGATGTTCAGGGCCGCTGGCCGTGCCGTGGCGACGTGCCGGTCCCGGGCGGTGAGATGTTCTGGTCCGCTGGCCGTGCCGTGGCGACGTGCCGGACCCGGGCGGTGAGATGTTCCGGGCCGCTGGCGTTGCCGTGGCGACGTGCCGGCCCCGGGTGGTGAGATATTCCGGTCCGCTGGCCGTGCCGTGGCGACGTGCCGGTCCCGGGTGGTGAGATATTCCGGTTCGCTGGCCGTGCCATGGCGACGTGCCGGTCCCGGGTGGTGGTGAGATATTCCGGTCCGCTGGCCGTGCCGTGGCGATGTGCCTGTCCGGGATGGTGAGATGTTCCGGGCCGCTGGCCGTGCCGAGGCGACGTGCCGGTCCCGGGCGGTGAGATATTCCGGTCCGCTGGCCGTGCCGTGGCGACGTGCCGGTCCGGGGTGGTGAGATGTTCCGGGCCGCTGGCCGTGCCGAGGCGACGTGCCGGTCCCGGGCGGTGAGATGTTCAGGGCCGCTGGCCGTGCCGTGGCGACGTGCCGGTCCCGGGCGGTGAGATGTTCTGGTCCGCTGGCCGTGCCGTGGCGACGTGCCGGACCCGGGCGGTGAGATGTTCCGGGCCGCTGGCCGTGCCGTGGCGACGTGCCGGTCCCGGGTGGTGAGATGTTCCGGGCCGCTGGCCGTGCCGAGGCGACGTGCCGGTTCCGGGTAGTGAGATGTTCCGGGCCGCTGGCCGTGCCGTGGCGACGTGCCGGTCCCGGGCGGTGAGATGTTCCGGGCCGCTGGCCGTGCTGTGGCGACGTGACGGGCCAGGGGGGTGAGATGTTCCGGGCCGCTGGCCGTGCCGTGGCAACGTGCCTGCCCCGGGTGCTGAGATGTTCCGGTCCGGTGGCCGTGCCGTGGCGACATGCCGGTCCCGGGTGGTGAGATGTTCCGGGCCGCTGGCGTTGCCGTGGCGACGTGCCGGCCCCGGGTGGTGAGATGTTCCGGTCCGCTGGCCGTGCCGTGGCGATGTACCGGCCCCGGTGGTGAGATGTTCCCGGCCGCTGGCCGTGCCGTGGCGACGTGCCGGTCCCGGGTAGTGAGATGTTCCGGTCCGCTGGCCATGCCGTGGCGACGTGCCGGTCCCGGGTGGTGGTGAGATATTCCGGTCCGCTGGCCGTGCCGTGGCTACGTGTCGGTCCTGGGTGGTGAGATGTTCAGGGCCGCTGGCCGTGCCGTGGCGACGTGATGTCCCAGGGTATGAGATGTTCCGGGCCGCTGGCCGTGCCGTGGCAGCGTGTCGCCCCAGGGGGCTGAGATATTCCGGACCGCTGGCCGTGCCATGGCGACGTGCCGGCCCAGGGTGGTGAGATGCTCTGGTCCGCTGGCTGTGCTGTTGCGACGTGCCGGCCCCGGGCGGTGAGATGTTCCGGGCCGCTGGCCGTGCCGTGGCGACGTGCCGGTCCCGGGCGGTGAGATGTTCCGGGCCGCTGGCCGTGCCGTGGCGACGTGCCGGTCCCGGGCGGTGAGATGTTCCGGGCCGCTGGCCGTTCCGTGGCGACGTGCCGGTCCCGGGTGGTGAGATGTTCCGGGCCGCTGGCCGTGCCGTTGCGACCTGATGGCCCAGGCTATGAGATGTTCCGGGCCGCTGGCGTTGCCGTGGCGACGTGCCGGTCCCAGTTTGTGGTGAGATATTCCTGTCCGCTGGCCGTGCCGTGGCGACGTGCTGGCCCCGGGCGGTGAGATGTTCCGGTCCGGTGGCCGTGCCGTGGCGATGTACCGGCCCCGGTGGTGAGATGTTCCGGGCCGCTGGCCGTGCCGTGGCGACGTGCCGGTCCCGGGTAGTGAGATGTTCCGGTCCGCTGGCCGTGCCGTGGCGACGTGCCGGTCCCGGGTGGTGGTGAGATAATCCGGTCCGCTGGCCGTGCCGTGGCTACGTGTCGGTCCTGGGTGGTGAGATGTTCAGGGCCGCTGGCCTTGACGTGGCGACGTGCCGGCCCCCGGTGGTGAGATGTTCCGGTTCGCCGGCGGTGCCGTGGCGACGTGCCGGCCCCGGTTGGTGTGATGTTCCGGTCCGCTGGCCGTGCCGTGGCGACATGCCGGCCCCGGGTGGTGAGATGTTCCGGGCTGCTGGCCTTGCCGAGGCGACGTGCCGGTCCCGGGTAGTGAGATGTTCCGGGCCGCTGGCCGTGCCGTGGCGACGTGCCTGTCCCGTATAGTGAGATGTTCCGGGCCGCTGGCCGTGCCGTGGCGACGTGCCGGTCCCGGGTTTTGAGATGTTCCGGTCCGCTGGACGTGCCGTGGCGACGTGTCGTCCCAGGGGGCTGAGATGTTCCGGGCCGCTGGCGTTGCCGTGGCGACGTGCCGGCCCCGGGTGGTGAGATATTCCTGTCCGCTGGCCGTGCCGTGGCGACGTGCCGGTCCCGGGTGGTGAGATATTCCGGTTCGCTGGCCGTGCCGTGGCGACGTGCCGGTCCCGGGTGGTGGTGAGATATTCCGGTCCGCTGGCCGTGCCGTGGCGACGTGCCGGTCCTGGGTGGTGAGATGTTCAGGGCCGCTGGCCTTGCCGTGGCGACGTGCCGGCCCCGGGTCGTGAGATGTTCCGGGCCGCTGGCCGTGCCAAGGCGACGTGCCGGTCCCGGGCGGTGAGATGTTCAGGGCCGCTGGCCGTGCCGTGGCGACGTGCCGGTCCCGGGCGGTGAGATGTTCCGGGCCGCTGGCCGTGCCGTGGCGACGTGCCGGTCCCGGGCGGTGAGATGTTCCGGGCCGCTGGCCGTGCCGTGGCGACGTGCCGGTCCCGGGTGGTGAGATGTTCCGGGCCGCTTGCCGTGCCGTGGCGACGTGATGGCCCAGGGTATGAGATGTTCCGGGCCGCTGGCGTCGCCGTGGCGACGTGCCGGTCCCAGGTGGTGGTGAGATATTCCGGTCCGCTGGCCGTGCCGTGGCGACGTGCTGGCCCCGGGAGGTGGGATGTTCCGGTCCGCTGGCCGTGCCGTGGCGACGTGCCGGTCCCGGGTGCTGAGATGTTCCGGTCCTCTGGCCGTGCCGTGGCGACGTGATGGCCCAGGGTATGAGATGTTCCGGGCCGCTGGCGTCGCCGTGGCGACGTGCCGGTCCCAGGTGGTGGTGAGATATTCCGGTCCGCTGGCCGTGCCGTGGCGACGTGCTGGCCCCGGGAGGTGGGATGTTCCGGTCCGCTGGCCGTGCCGTGGCGACGTGCCAGTCCCGGGTTTTGAGATGTTCCGGTCCGCTGGACGTGCCGTGGCGACGTGTCGTCCCAGGGGGCTGAGATATTCCGGGCCGCTGGCGTTGCCGTGGCGACGTGCCGGCCCCGGGTGGTGAGATGTTCCGGTTCGTTGGCCGTGACGTGGCGACGTGCCGGCCCCGGGTGGTGAGATGTTCCGGGCCGCTGGCGTTGCCGTGGCGACGTGCCGGTCCCGGGTGGTGAGATGTTCCGGGCCGCTGGCCGTGCCAAGGCGACGTGCCGGTTCCGGGTAGTGAGATGTTCCGGGCCGCTGGCCGTGCCGTGGCGACGTGCCGGTCCCGGGCGGTGAGATGTTCCGGGCCGCTGGCCGTGCCGTGGCGACGTGCCGGTCCCGGGTGGTGAGATGTTCCGGGCCGCTGGCCGTGCTGTGGCGACGTGACGGGCCAGGGGGGTGAGATGTTCCGGGCCGCTGGCCGTGCCGTGGCGACGTGCCTGCCCAGGGTGCTGAGATGTTCCGGTCCGGTGGCTATGCCGTGGCGACGTGCCGGTCCCGGGTGGTGAGATGTTCCGGTCCGCTGGCCGTGCCGTGGCGACGTGCCGGCCCCGGGTGCTGAGATGTTCCGGTCCGGTGGCCGTGCCGTGGCGACGTGCAGGTCCCGGGTGGTGAGATGTTCCGGTTCGCCGGCCGTGCCGTGGCGACGTGCCGGCCCCGGTTGGTGTGATGTTCCGGTCCGCTGGCCGTGCCGTGGCGACATGCCGGCCCCGGGTGGTGAGATGTTCCGGTCCGCTGGCCGTGCCGAGGCGACGTGCCAGTCCCGGGTATTAAGATGTTCCGGGCCGCTGGCCGTGCCGTGGCGACGTGCCGGTCCCGGGTTTTGAGATGTTCCGGTCCGCTGGACGTGCCGTGGCGACATGTCGTCCCAGGGGGCTGAGATGTTCTGGGCCGCTGGCGTTGCCGTGGCGACGTGCCGGCCCCGGGTGGTGAGATGTTCCGGTTCGTTGGCCGTGACGTGGCGACGTGCCGGCCCCAGGTGGTGAGATGTTCCGGTCCGCTGGCCGTGCCGTGGCGACGTGCCGGTCCCGGGTGGTGAGATGTTCCGGTCCGGTGGCCATGCCGTGGCGACGTTCCGGCCCCGGGTGGTGAGATGTTCCGGGCCGCTGGCCGTGCTGTGGCGACGTGAGGGGCCAGGGGGGTGAGATGTTCCGGGCCACTGGCCGTGCCGAGGCGACGTGCCGGTTCCGGGTAGTGAGATGTTCCGGGCCGCTGGCCGTGCCGTGGCGACATGCCGGTCCCGGGCGGTGAGATGTTCCGGGCCGCTGGCCGTGCCGTGGCGACGTGCCGGTCACAGGTGGTGAGATGTTCCGGGCCGCTGGCCGTGCTGTGGCGACGTGACGGGCCAGGGGGGTGAGATGTTCCGGGCCGCTGGCCGTGCCGTGGCGACGTGCCGGCCCCGGGTGCTGAGATGTTCCGGTCCGGTGGCCATGCCGTGGCGACGTGCCGGTCCCGGGTGGTGAGATGTTCCGGGCCGCTGGCGTTGCCGTGGCGACGTGCCGGCCCCGGGTGGTGAGATGTTCCGGTCCGCTGGCCGTGCCGTGGCGATGTACCGGCCCCGGTGGTCAGATGTTCCGGGCCGCCGGCCGTGCCGTGGCGACGTGCCGGTCCCGGGTGGTGAGATGTTTCGGGCCGCTGGCCGTGCCGTGGCGACGTGATGGCCCAGGGTATGAGATGTTCCGGGCCGCTGGCGTCGCCGTGGCGACGTGCCGGTCCCAGGTGGTGGTGAGATATTCCGGTCCGCTGCCCGTGCCGTGGCGACGTGCTGGCCCGGGAGGTGGGATGTTCCGGTCCGCTGGCCGTGCCGTGGCGACGTGCTGGCCCAGGGTGTTGAGATGTTCTGGGCCACTGGCCGTGCCGTGGCGACGTGCTCGCCTCGGGTGGCGAGATGTTCCGGGCCGCTGGCCGTGCCGTGGCGACGTGCCGGCCCCGGGTGGTGGATGTTCCGGTCCGCTGGCCGTGCCGTGGCGACGTGCCGGTCCCGGATAGTGAGATGTTCCGGACCGCTGGCCGTGCCGTGGCGACGTGCCAGTCCCGGGTTTTGAGATGTTCCGGTCCGCTGGACGTGCCGTGGCGACGTGTCGTCCCAGGGGGCTGAGATGTTCCGGACCGCTGGCGTTGCCGTGGCGACGTGCCGGCCCCGGGTGGTGAGATGTTCCGGTTCGTTGGCCGTGACGTGGCGACGTGCCGGCCCCGGGTGGTGAGATGTTCCGGTCCGCTGGCCGTGCTGTGGCGACGTTACGGGCCAGGGGGGTGAGATGTTCCGGGCAGCTGGCCGTGCCCTGGCGACGTGCCGGCCCCGGGTGCTGAGATGTTCCGGTCCGGTGGCCATGCCGTGGCGACGTGCCGGTCCCGGGTGGTGAGATGTTCCTGGCCGCTGGCGTTACCGTGGCGACGTGCCGGCCCCGGGTGGTGAGATGTTCCGGTCCGCTGGCCGTGCCGAGGCGACGTGCCGGTCCTGGGCGGTGAGATGTTCCGGGCCGCTGGCCGTGCCGAGGCGACGTGCCGGTCCCGGGCGGTGAGATGTTCCGGGCCGCTGGCCGTGCCGTGGCGACGTGCCGGTCCCGGTTGGTGAGATGTTCCGGGCCGCTGGCCGTGCTGTGGTGACGTGACGGGCCAGGGGGGTGAGATGTTCCGGGCCGCTGGCCGTGCCGTGGCGACGTGCCGGCCCCGGGTGCTGAGATGTTCCGGTCCGGTGGCCATGCCGTGGCGACGTGCCGTTCCCGGGTTGTGAGATGTTCCGGGCCGCTGGCGTTGCCGTGGCGACGTGCCGGCCCCGGGTGGTGAGATGTTCCGGTCCGCTGGCCGTGCCGTGGCGATGTACCGGCCCCGGTGGTGAGATGTTCCGGGCCGCTGGCCGTGCCGTGGCGACGTGCCGGTCCCGGGTAGTGAGATGTTCCGGTCCGCTGGCCATGCCGTGGCGACGTGCCGGTCCCGGGTGGTGGTGAGATATTCCGGTCCGCTGGCCGTGCCGTGGCTACGTGTCGGCCCCGGGTGGTGAGATGTTCCGGTCCGCTGGCCGTGCCGTGGCGACGTGCCGGTCCCGGGCGGTGAGATGTTCCGGGCCGCTGGCAGTGCTGTGGCGACGTGACAGGCCAGGGGGGTGAGATGTTCCGGGCCGCTGGCCGTGCCGTGGCGTCGTGCCGGCCCCGGGTGCTGAGATGTTCCGGTCCGGTGGCCATGCCGTGGCGACGTGCAGGTCCCGGGTGGTGAGATGTTCCGTACCGCTGGCGTTGCCGTGGCGACGTGCCGGCCCCGGGTGGTGAGATGTTCCGGTCCGCTGGCCGTGCCGTGGCGATGTACCGTCCCAGGTGGTGAGATGTTCCGGGCCGCTGGCCGTGCCGTGGCGACATGCCTGTCCGGGGTAGTGAGATGTTCCGGTCCGCTGGCCGTGCCGTGGCGACGTGCCGGTCCCGGGTGGTGGTGAGATGTTCAGGGCCGCTGGCCTTGCCGTGCTACGTGCCGGTCCCGGGTAGTGAGATGTTCCGGGTCGCTGGCCGTGCCGTGGCGACGGGATGGCCCAGGGTATGAGATGTTCCGGGCCGCTGGACGTGCCGTGGTGACATGTCGTCCAAGGGGGCTGAGATGTTCCGGGCCGCTGGCGTTGCCGTGGCGACGTGCCGGCCCCGGGTGGTGAGATGTTCCGGTTCGTTGGCCGTGACGTGGCGACGTGCCGGCCCCGGGTGGTGAGATGTTCCGGGCCGCTGGCCGTGCCGTGGCTACGTGCCGGTCCCGGGTGGTGAGACGTTCCGGGCCGCTGGCGTTGCCATGGCGACGTGCCGGCCCCGGGTGGTGAGATGTTCCGGTTCTCTGGCCGTGCCATGGCGACGTTCCGGCCCCGGGTGGTGAGATGTTCCGGGTCGCTGGCCGTGCTGTGGCGACGTGAGGGGCCAGGGGGGTGAGATGTTCCGGTCCGGTGGCCATGCCGTGGCGACGTGCCGGCCCCGGGTGGTGAGATGTTCCGGGCCGCTGGCCATGCCGAGGCGACGTGCCGGTTCCGGGTAGTGAGATGTTCCGGGCCGCTGGCCGTGCCGTGGCGACGTGCTGGTCCCGGGCGGTGAGATGTTCCGGGCCGCTGGCCGTGCCGTGGCGACGTGCCGGTCACAGGTGGTGAGATATTCCTGGCCGCTGGCCGTGCTGTGGCGACGTGACGGGCCAGGGGGGTGAGATGTTCCGGGCCGCTGGCCGTGCCGTGGCGACGTGCCGGCCCCGGGTGCTGAGATGTTCCGGTCCGGTGGCCATGCCGTGGCGACGTGCCGGTCCCGGGTGGTGAGATGTTCCGGGCCGCTGGCGTTGCCGTGGCGACGTGCCGGCCCCGGGTGGTGAGATGTTCCGGTCCGCTGGCCGTGCCGTGGCGATGTACCGGCCCCGGTGGTCAGATGTTCCGGGCCGCTGGCGTTGCCGTGGCGACGTGGAGGTCCCGGGTGGTGGTGAGATATTCCGGTCCGCTGGCCGTACCGTGGCGACGTGTCGGTCCTGGGTGGTGAGATGTTCAGGGCCGCTGGCCGTGCCGTGGCGACGTGCCGGTCCCGGGTGGTGGTGAGATATTCCGGTCCGCTGGCCGTGACGTGGCGACGTGCCGGCCCCGGGTGGTGAGATGTTCCGGTCCACTGGCCGTGCCGTGACGACGTGTCATCCCAGGGGGCTGAGATGTTCCGGGCCGCTGGCGTTGCCGTGGCGACGTGCCGGCCCTGGGTGGTGAGATATTCCGCTTCGTTGGCCGTGACGTGGCGACGTGCCGGCCCCGGGTGGTGAGATGTTCCGGTCCGCTGGCCGTGCCGTGGCGACGTGCCGGTCCCGGGTGGTGAGATGTTCCGGGCCGCTGGCGTTGCCGTGGCGACGTGCCGGCCCCGGGTGCTGAGATGTTCCGGTCCGCTGGCCGTGCCGTGGCGACGTGCCGGCCCCGGGTGGTGAGATGTTCCGGGCCGCTGGCCGTGCCGAGGCGACGTGCCGGTTCCGGGTAGTGAGATGTTCCGGGCCGCTGGCCGTGCCGTGGCGACGTGCCGGTCCCGGGCGGTGAGATGTTCCGGGCCGCTGGCAGTGCTGTGGCGACGTGACAGGCCAGGGGGGTGAGATGTTCCGGGCCGCTGGCCGTGCCATGGCGTCGTGCCGGCCCCGGGTGCTGAGATGTTCCGGTCCGGTGGCCATGCCGTGGCGACGTGCAGGTCCCGGGTGGTGAGATGTTCCGGGCCGCTGGCGTTGCCGTGGCGACGTGCCGGCCCCGGGTGGTGAGATGTTCCGGTCCGCTGGCCGTGCCGTGGCGACGTGCCGGTCCGGGGTAGTGAGATGTTCCGGTCCGCTGGCCGTGCCGTGGCAACGTGCCGGTCCCGGGTGGTGGTGAGATATTCCGGTCCGCTGGCCGTGCCGTGGCTACGTGTCGGTCCTGGGTGGTGAGATGTTCAGGGCCGCTGGCCTTGCCGTGGCGACGTGCAGGCCCCCGGTGGTGAGATGTTCCGGTCCGCTGGCCGTGCCGTGGCGACGTGCCGGTCCCGGGTGGTGAGATATTCCGGTTCGCTGGCCGTGCCGTGGTGACGTGCCGGTCCCGGGTGGTGGTGAGATATTCCGGTCCGCTGGCCGTGCCGTGGCGACGTGCCGGTCCCGGGTGGTGAGATGTTCAGGGCCGCTGGCCTTGCCGTGGCGACGTGCCGGCCCCGGGCGGTGAGATGTTCCGGGCCGCTGGCCGTGCCGTGGCGACGTGCCGGTCCCGGGCGGTGAGATGTTCCGGGCCGCTGGCCGTGCCGTGGCGACGTGCCGGTCCCAGGCGGTGAGATGTTCCGGGCCGCTGGCCGTGCCGTGGCGACGTGCCGGTCCTGGGTTTTGAGATGTTCCGGTCCGCTGGACATGCCGTGGCGACGTGCCGGCCCCGGGTGGTGAGATGTTCCGGTCCACTGGCCGTGCCGTGGCGACGTGTCATCCCAGGGGGCTGAGATGTTCCGGGCCGCTGGCGTTGCCGTGGCGACGTGCCGGCCCTGGGTGGTGAGATGTTCCGGTTCGTTGGCCGTGACGTGGCGACATGCCGGCCCCGGGTGGTGAGATGTTCCGGTCCGCTGGCCGTGCCGTGGCGACGTGCCGGTCCCGGGCGGTGAGATGTTCCGGGCCGCTGGCAGTGCTGTGGCGACGTGACAGGCCAGGGGGGTGAGATGTTCCGGGCCGCTGGCCGTGCCGTGGCGTCGTGCCGGCCCCGGGTGCTGAGATGTTCCGGTCCGGTGGCCATGCCGTGGCGACGTGCAGGTCCCGGGTGGTGAGATGTTCCGTACCGCTGGCGTTGCCGTGGCGACGTGCCGGCCCCGGGTGGTGAGATGTTCCGGTCCGCTGGCCGTGCCGTGGCGATGTACCGTCCCAGGTGGTGAGATGTTCCGGGCCGCTGGCCGTGCCGTGGCGACATGCCTGTCCGGGGTAGTGAGATGTTCCGGTCCGCTGGCCGTGCCGTGGCGACGTGCCGGTCCCGGGTGGTGGTGAGATGTTCAGGGCCGCTGGCCTTGCCGTGCTACGTGCCGGTCCCGGGTAGTGAGATGTTCCGGGTCGCTGGCCGTGCCGTGGCGACGTGATGGCCCAGGGTATGAGATGTTCCGGGCCGCTGGACGTGCCGTGGTGACATGTCGTCCCAGGGGGCTGAGATGTTCCGGGCCGCTGGCGTTGCCGTGGCGACGTGCCGGCCCCGGGTGGTGAGATGTTCCGGTTCGTTGGCCGTGACGTGGCGACGTGCCGGCCCCGGGTGGTGAGATGTTCCGGGCCGCTGGCCGTGCCGTGGCTACGTGCCGGTCCCGGGTGGTGAGACGTTCCGGGCCGCTGGCGTTGCCATGGCGACGTGCCGGCCCCGGGTGGTGAGATGTTCCGGTTCTCTGGCCGTGCCATGGCGACGTTCCGGCCCCGGGTGGTGAGATGTTCCGGGTCGCTGGCCGTGCTGTGGCGACGTGAGGGGCCAGGGGGGTGAGATGTTCCGGTCCGGTGGCCATGCCGTGGCGACGTGCCGGCCCCGGGTGGTGAGATGTTCCGGGCCGCTGGCCATGCCGAGGCGACGTGCCGGTTCCGGGTAGTGAGATGTTCCGGGCCGCTGGCCGTGCCGTGGCGACGTGCTGGTCCCGGGCGGTGAGATGTTCCGGGCCGCTGGCCGTGCCGTGGCGACGTGCCGGTCACAGGTGGTGAGATATTCCGGGCCGCTGGCCGTGCCGTGGCGACGTGCCGGCCCCGGGTGCTGAGATGTTCCGGTCCGGTGGCCATGCCGTGGCGACGTGCCGGTCCCGGGTGGTGAGATGTTCCGGTCCGCTGGCCGTGCCGTGGCGATGTACCGGCCCCGGTGGTCAGATGTTCCGGGCCGCTGGCGTTGCCGTGGCGACGTGCAGGTCCCGGGTGGTGGTGAGATATTCCGGTCCGCTGGCCGTACCGTGGCGACGTGTCGGTCCTGGGTGGTGAGATGTTCAGGGCCGCTGGCCTTGCCGTGGAGACGTGCCGGCCCCCGGTGGTGAGATGTTCCGGTTCGCCGGCCGTGCCGTGGCGACGTGCCGGTCCCGGGTGGTGAGATGTTCCGGGCCGCTGGCCGTGCCGTGGCGACGTGCCGGTCCCGGGTGGTGGTGAGATATTCCGGTCCGCTGGCCGTGCCGTGGCGACGTTCCGGCCCCGGGTGGTGAGATGTTCCGGGCCGCTGGCCGTGCCGAGGCGACGTGCCGGTCCCGGGTGGTGAGATGTTCAGGGCCGCTGGCCGTGCCGTGGCGACGTGCCGGTCCCGGGCGGTGAGATGTTCCGGGCCGCTGGCCGTGCCGTGGCGACGTGCCGGTCCCGGGTGGTGAGATGTTCCGGGCCGCTGGCCGTGCCGTTGCGACGTGATGGCCCAGGGTATGAGATGTTCCGGGCCGCTGGCGTCGCCGTGGCGATGTGCCGGTCCCAGTTGGTGGTGAGATATTCCGGTCCGCTGGCCGTGCCGAGGCGACGTGCCGGTCCCGGGTGGTGAGATGTTCTGGGCCACTGGCCGTGCCGTGGCGACGTGCTCGCCTCGGGTGGCGAGATGTTCCGGGCCGCTGGCCGTGCCGTGGCGACGTGCCTGCCCCCGGTGGTGGATGTTCCGGTCCGCTGGCTGTGCCGTGGCGACGTGCCGGTCCCGGATAGTGAGATGTTCCGGACCGCTGGCCGTGCCGTGGCGACGTGCCAGTCCCGGGTTTTGAGATGTTCCGGTCCGCTGGACGTGCCGTGGCGACGTGTCGTCCCAGGGGGCTGAGATGTTCCGGGCCGCTGGCGTTGCCGTGGCGACGTGCCGGCCCCGGGTGGTGAGATGTTCCGGTTCGTTGGCCGTGACGGGGCGACGTGCCGGCCCCGGGTGGTGAGATGTTCCGGTCCGCTGGCCGTGCCGTGGCGACGTGCCGGTCCCGGGTGGTGATATGTTCCGGGCCGCTGGCGTTGCCGTGGCGACGTGCCGGCCCCGGGTGCTGAGACGTTCCGGACCGCTGGCCGTGCCGTGGCGACGTGCTGGCCCTGGGTGGTGAGATGTTCCGGGCCGCTGGCCGTGCCGAGGCGACGTGCTGGTTCCGGGTAGTGAGATGTACCGGGCCGCTGGCCGTGCCGTGGCGACGTGCCGGTCCCGGGCGGTGAGATGTTCCGGGCCGCTGGCCGTGCCGTGGCGACGTGCCGGTCCCGGGTGGTGAGATGTTCCGGGCCGCTGGCCGTGCCGTGGCGACATGCCGGCCCCGGGTGCTGAGATGTTCCGGTCCGGTGGACATGCCGTGGCGACGTGCCGGTCCCAGGTGGTGAGATGTTCCGGGCCGCTGGCGTTGCCGTGGCGACGTGCCGGCCCCGGGTGGTGAGATGTTCCGGTTCGTTGGCCGTGACGTGGCGACGTGCCGGCCCCGGGTGGTGAGATGTTCCGGGCCGCTGGCGTTGCCGTGGCGACGTGCCGGCCCCGGGTGGTGAGATGTTCCGGGCCGCTGGCCGTGCCGTGGCGACGTGCCGGTTCCGGGTAGTGAGATGTTCCGGGCCGCTGGCCGTGCCGTGGCGACGTGCCGGTCCCGGGCGGTGAGATGTTCCGGGCCGCTGGCCGTGCCGTGGCGACGTGCCGGTCCCGGGTGGTGAGATGTTCCGGGCCGCTGGCCGTGCTGTGGCGACGTGACGGGCCAGGGGGGTGAGATGTTCCGGGCCGCTGGCCGTGCCGTGGCGACGTGCGTGCCCAGGGTGCTGAGATGTTCCGGTCCGGTGGCTATGCCGTGGCGACGTGCCGGTCCCGGGTGGTGAGATGTTCCGGTCCGCTGGCCGTGCCGTGGCGACGTGCCGGCCCCGGGTGCTGAGATGTTCCGGTCCGGTGGCCGTGCCGTGGCGACGTGCAGGTCCCGGGTGGTGAGATGTTCCGGTTCGCCGGCCGTGCCGTGGCGACGTGCCGGCCCCGGTTGGTGTGATGTTCCGGTCCGCTGGCCGTGCCGTGGCGACATGCCGGCCCCGGGTGGTGAGATGTTCCGGTCCGCTGGCCGTGCCGAGGCGACGTGCCAGTCCCGGGTAGTAAGATGTTCCGGGCCGCTGGCCGTGCCGTGGCGACGTGCCGGTCCCGGGTTTTGAGATGTTCCGGTCCGCTGGACGTGCCGTGGCGACATGTCGTCCCAGGGGGCTGAGATGTTCCGGGCCGCTGGCGTTGCCGTGGCTACGTGCCGACCCCGGGTGGTGAGATGTTCCGGTTCGTTGGCCGTGACGTGGCGACGTGCCGGCCCCAGGTGGTGAGATGTTCCGGTCCGCTGGCCGTGCCGTGGCGACGTGCCGGTCCCGGGTGGTGAGATGTTCCGGTCCGGTGGCCATGCCGTGGCGACGTTCCGGCCCCGGGTGGTGAGATGTTCCGGGCCGCTGGCCGTGCTGTGGCGACGTGAGGGGCCAGGGGGGTGAGATGTTCCGGGCCACTGGCCGTGCCGAGGCGACGTGCCGGTTCCGGGTAGTGAGATGTTCCGGGCCGCTGGCCGTGCCGTGGCGACATGCCGGTCCCGGGCGGTGAGATGTTCCGGGCCGCTGGCCGTGCCGTGGCGACGTGCCGGTCACAGGTGGTGAGATGTTCCGGGCCGCTGGCCGTGCTGTGGCGACGTGACGGGCCAGGGGGGTGAGATGTTCCGGGCCGCTGGCCGTGCCGTGGCGACGTGCCGGCCCCGGGTGCTGAGATGTTCCGGTCCGGTGGCCATGCCGTGGCGATGTGCCGGTCCCGGGTGGTGAGATGTTCCGGGCCGCTGGCGTTGCCGTGGCGACGTGCCGGCCCCGGGTGGTGAGATGTTCCGGTCCGCTGGCCGTGCCGTGGCGATGTACCAGCCCCGGTGGTCAGATGTTCCGGGCCGCCGGCCGTGCCGTGGCGACGTGCCGGTCCCGGGTGGTGAGATGTTCCGGGCCGCTGGCCGTGCCGTGGCGACGTGATGGCCCAGGGTATGAGATGTTCCGGGCCGCTGGCGTCGCCGTGGCGACGTGCCGGTCCCAGGTGGTGGTGAGATATTCCGGTCCGCTGCCCGTGCCGTGGCGACGTGCTGGCCCGGGAGGTGGGATGTTCCGGTCCGCTGGCCGTGCCGTGGCGACGTGCTGGCCCAGGGTGTTGAGATGTTCTGGGCCACTGGCCGTGCCGTGGCGACGTGCTCGCCTCGGGTGGCGAGATGTTCCGGGCCGCTGGCCGTGCCGTGGCGACGTGCCGGTCCCGGGTGGTTGATGTTCCGGTCCGCTGGCCGTGCCGTGGCGACGTGCCGGTCCAGGATAGTGAGATGTTCCGGACCGCTGGCCGTGCCGTGGCGACGTGCCAGTCCCGGGTTTTGAGATGTTCCGGTCCGCTGGACGTGCCGTGGCGACGTGTCGTCCCAGGGGGCTGAGATGTTCCGGACCGCTGGCGTTGCCGTGGCGACGTGCCGGCCCCGGGTGGTGAGATGTTCCGGTTCGTTGGCCGTGACGTGGCGACGTGCCGGCCCCGGGTGGTGAGATGTTCCGGTCCGCTGGCCGTGCTGTGGCGACGTTACGGGCCAGGGGGGTGACATGTTCCGGGCCGCTGGCCGTGCCGTGGCGACGTGCCGGCCCCGGGTGCTGAGATGTTCCGGTCCGGTGGCCATGCCGTGGCGACGTGCCGGTCCCGGGTGGTGAGATGTTCCGGGCCGCTGGCGTTACCGTGGCGACGTGCCGGCCCCGGGTGGTGAGATGTTCCGGTCCGCTGGCCGTGCCGAGGCGACGTGCCGGTCCCGGGCGGTGAGATGTTCCGGGCCGCTGGCCGTGCCGAGGCGACGTGCCGGTCCCGGGCGGTGAGATGTTCCGGGCCGCTGGCCGTGCCGTGGCGACGTGCCGGTCCCGGTTGGTGAGATGTTCCGGGCCGCTGGCCGTGCTGTGGTGACGTGACGGGCCAGGGGGGTGAGATGTTCCGGGCCGCTGGCCGTGCCGTGGCGACGTGCCGGCCCCGGGTGCTGAGATGTTCCGGTCCGGTGGCCATGCCGTGGCGACGTGCCGTTCCCGGGTTGTGAGATGTTCCGGGCCGCTGGCGTTGCCGTGGCGACGTGCCGGCCCCGGGTGGTGAGATGTTCCGGTCCGCTGGCCGTGCCGTGGCGATGTACCGGCCCCGGTGGTGAGATGTTCCGGGCCGCTGGCCGTGCCGTGGCGACGTGCCGGTCCCGGGTAGTGAGATGTTCCGGTCCGCTGGCCATGCCGTGGCGACGTGCCGGTCCCGGGTGGTGGTGAGATATTCCGGTCCGCTGGCCGTGCCGTGGCTACGTGTCGGTCCTGGGTGGTGAGATGTTCAGGGCCGCTGGCCGTGCCGTGGCGACGTGATGGCCCAGGGTATGAGATGTTCCGGTCCGCTGGCCGTGCCGTGGCGACGTGCCGGTCCCGGGTGGTGAGATATTCCGGTTCGCTGGCCGTGCCGAGGCGACGTGCCGGTCCCGGGTGGTGGTGAGATATTCCGGTCCGCTGGCCGTGCCGTGGCGACGTGCCGGTCCTGGGTGGTGAGATGTTCAGGGCCGCTGGCCTTGCCGTGGCGACGTGCCGGCCCCGGGCGGTGAGATGTTCCGGGCCGCTGGCCGTGCCGTGGCGACGTGCCGGTCCCGGGCGGTGAGATGTTCCGGGCCGCTGGCTGTGCCGTGGCGACGTGCCGGTCCCAGGCGGTGAGATGTTCCGGGCCGCTGGCCGTGCCGTGGCGACGTGCCGGTCCCGGGTGGTGGTGAGATATTCCGGTCCGCTGGCCGTGACGTGGCGACGTGCCGGCCCCGGGTGGTGAGATGTTCCGGTCCACTGGCCGTGCCGTGACGACGTGTCATCCCAGGGGGCTGAGATGTTCCGGGCCGCTGGCGTTGCCGTGGCGACGTGCCGGCCCTGGGTGGTGAGATATTCCGGTTCGTTGGCCGTGACGTGGCGACGTGCCGGCCCCGGGTGGTGAGATGTTCCGGTCCGCTGGCCGTGCCGTGGCGACGTGCCGGTCCCGGGTGGTGAGATGTTCCGGGCCGCTGGCGTTGCCGTGGCGACGTGCCGGCCCCGGGTGCTGAGATGTTCCGGTCCGCTGGCCGTGCCGTGGCGACGTGCCGGCCCCGGGTGGTGAGATGTTCCGGGCCGCTGGCCGTGCCGAGGCGACGTGCCGGTTCCGGGTAGTGAGATGTTCCGGGCCGCTGGCCGTGCCGTGGCGACGTGCCGGTCCCGGGCGGTGAGATGTTCCAGGCCGCTGGCAGTGCTGTGGCGACGTGACGGGCCAGGGGGGTGAGATGTTCCGGGCCGCTGGCCGTGCCGTGGCGTCGTGCCGGCCCCGGGTGCTGAGATGTTCCGGTCCGGTGGCCATGCCGTGGCGACGTGCAGGTCCCGGGTGGTGAGATGTTCCGGGCCGCTGGCGTTGCCGTGGCGACGTGCCGGCCCCGGGTGGTGAGATGTTCCGGTCCGCTGGCCGTGCCGTGGCGACGTGCCGGTCCGGGGTAGTGAGATGTTCCGGTCCGCTGGCCGTGCCGTGGCGACGTGCCGGTCCCGGGTGGTGGTGAGATATTCCGTTCCGCTGGCCGTGCCGTGGCTACGTGTCGGTCCTGGGTGGTGAGATGTTCAGGGCCGCTGGCCTTGCCGTGGCGACGTGCAGGCCCCCGGTGGTGAGATGTTCCGGTCCGCTGGCCGTGCCGTGGCGACGTGCCGGTCCCGGGTGGTGAGATATTCCGGTTCGCTGGCCGTGCCGTGGCGACGTGCCGGTCCCGGGTGGTGGTGAGATATTCCGGTCCGCTGGCCGTGCCGTGGCGACGTGCCGGTCCCGGGTGGTGAGATGTTCAGGGCCGCTGGCCTTGCCGTGGCGACGTGCCGGCCCCGGGCGGTGAGATGTTCCGGGCCGCTGGCCGTGCCGTGGCGACGTGCCGGTCCCGGGCGGTGAGATGTTCCGGGCCGCTGGCCGTGCCGTGGCGACGTGCCGGTCCCAGGCGGTGAGATGTTCCGGGCCGCTGGCCGTGCCGTGGCGACGTGCCGGTCCTGGGTTTTGAGATGTTCCGGTCCGCTGGACGTGCCGTGGCGACGTGCCGGTCCCGGGTGGTGGTGAGATATTCCGGTCCGCTGGCCGTGACGTGGCGACGTGCCGGCCCCGGGTGGTGAGATGTTCCGGTCCACTGGCCGTGCCGTGGCGACGTGTCATCCCAGGGGGCTGAGATGTTCCGGGCCGCTGGCGTTGCCGTGGCGACGTGCCGGCCCTGGGTGGTGAGATGTTCCGGTTCGTTGGCCGTGACGTGGCGACATGCCGGCCCCGGGTGGTGAGATGTTCCGGTCCGCTGGCCGTGCCGTGGCGACGTGCCAGTCCCGGGCGGTGAGATGTTCCGGGCCGCTGGCAGTGCTGTGGCGACGTGACAGGCCAGGGGGGTGAGATGTTCCGGGCCGCTGGCCGTGCCGTGGCGTCGTGCCGGCCCCGGGTGCTGAGATGTTCCGGTCCGGTGGCCATGCCGTGGCGACGTGCAGGTCCCGGGTGGTGAGATGTTCCGTACCGCTGGCGTTGCCGTGGCGACGTGCCGGCCCCGGGTGGTGAGATGTTCCGGTCCGCTGGCCGTGCCGTGGCGATGTACCGTCCCAGGTGGTGAGATGTTCCGGGCCGCTGGCCGTGCCGTGGCGACATGCCTGTCCGGGGTAGTGAGATGTTCCGGTCCGCTGGCCGTGCCGTGGCGACGTGCCGGTCCCGGGTGGTGGTGAGATGTTCAGGGCCGCTGGCCTTGCCGTGGCTACGTGCCGGTCCCGGGTAGTGAGATGTTCCGGGTCGCTGGCCGTGCCGTGGCGACGTGATGGCCCAGGGTATGAGATGTTCCGGGCCGCTGGACGTGCCGTGGTGACATGTCGTCCCAGGGGGCTGAGATGTTCCGGGCCGCTGGCGTTGCCGCGGCGACGTGCCGGCCCCGGGTGGTGAGATGTTCCGGTCCGCTGGCCGTGACGTGGCGACGTGCCGGCCCCGGGTGGTGAGATGTTCCGGGCCGCTGGCCGTGCCGTGGCTACGTGCCGGTCCCGGGTGGTGAGACGTTCCGGGCCGCTGGCGTTGCCATGGCGACGTGCCGGCCCCGGGTGGTGAGATGTTCCGGTTCTCTGGCCGTGCCATGGCGACGTTCCGGCCCCGGGTGGTGAGATGTTCCGGGTCGCTGGCCGTGCTGTGGCGACGTGAGGGGCCAGGGGGGTGAGATGTTCCGGTCCGGTGGCCATGCCGTGGCGACGTGCCGGCCCCGGGTGGTGAGATGTTCCGGGCCGCTGGCCATGCCGAGGCGACGTGCCGGTTCCGGGTAGTGAGATGTTCCGGGCCGCTGGCCGTGCCGTGGCGACGTGCCGGTCCCGGGCGGTGAGATGTTCCGGGCCGCTGGCCGTGCCGTGGCGACGTGCCGGTCACAGGTGGTGAGATATTCCTGGCCGCTGGCCGTGCTGTGGCGACGTGACGGGCCAGGGGGGTGAGATGTTCCGGGCCGCTGGCCGTGCCGTGGCGACGTGCCGGCCCCGGGTGCTGAGATGTTCCGGTCCGGTGGCCATGCCGTGGCGACGTGCCGGTCCCGGGTGGTGAGATGTTCCGGGCCGCTGGCGTTGCCGTGGCGACGTGCCGGCCCCGGGTGGTGAGATGTTCCGGTCCGCTGGCCGTGCCGTGGCGATGTACCGGCCCCGGTGGTCAGATGTTCCGGGCCGCTGGCGTTGCCGTGGCGACGTGCAGGTCCCGGGTGGTGGTGAGATATTCCGGTCCGCTGGCCGTACCGTGGCGACGTGTCGGTCCTGGGTGGTGAGATGTTCAGGGCCGCTGGCCTTGCCGTGGAGACGTGCCGGCCCCCGGTGGTGAGATGTTCCGGTTCGCCGGCCGTGCCGTGGCGACATGCCGGTCCCGGGTGGTGAGATGTTCCGGGCCGCTGGCCGTGCCGTGGCGACTTGCCGGTCCCGGGTGGTGGTGAGATATTCCGGTCCGCTGGCCGTGCCGTGGCGACGTGCCGGCCCCGGGTGGTTAGATGTTCCGGGCCGCTGGCCGTGCCGAGGCGACGTGCCGGTCCCGGGCGGTGAGATGTTCAGGGCCGCTGGCCGTGCCGTGGCGACGTGCCGGTCCCGGGCGGTGAGATGTTCCGGGCCGCTGGCCGTGCCGTGGCGACGTGCCGGTCCCGGGTGGTGAGATGTTCCGGGCCGCTGGCCGTGCCGTGGTGACGTGATGGCTCAGGGTATGAGATGTTCCGGGCCGCTGGCGTCGCCGTGGCGATGTGCCGGTCCCAGTTGGTGGTGAGATATTCCGGTCCGCTGGCCGTGCCGAGGCGACGTGCCGGTCCCGGGTGGTGAGATGTTCTGGGCCACTGGCCGTGCCGTGGCGACGTGCTCGCCTCGGGTGGCGAGATGTTCCGGGCCGCTGGCCGTGCCGTGGCGACGTGCCTGCCCCGGGTGGTGGATGTTCCGGTCCGCTGGCTGTGCCGTGGCGACGTGCCGGTCCCGGATAGTGAGATGTTCCGGACCGCTGGCCGTGCCGTGGCGACGTGCCAGTCCCGGGTTTTGAGATGTTCCGGTCCGCTGGACGTGCCGTGGCGACGTGTCGTCCCAGGGGGCTGAGATGTTCCGGGCCGCTGGCGTTGCCGTGGCGACGTGCCGGCCCCGGGTGGTGAGATGTTCCGGTTCGTTGGCCGTGACGGGGCGACGTGCCGGCCCCGGGTGCTGAGACGTTCCGGACCGCTGGCCGTGCCGTGGCGACGTGCTGGCCCTGGGTGGTGAGATGTTCCGGGCCGCTGGCGTTGCCGTGGCGACGTGCCGGCCCCGGGTGCTGAGATGTTCCGGTCCGCTGGCCGTGCCGTGGCGACGTGCCGGCCCCGGGTGGTGAGATGTTCCGGGCCGCTGGCCGTGCCGAGGCGACGAGCCGGTTCCGGGTAGTGAGATGTTCCGGGCCGCTGGCCGTGCCGTGGCGACGTGCCGGTCCCGGGCGGTGAGATGTTCCAGGCCGCTGGCAGTGCTGTGGCGACGTGACGGGCCAGGGGGGTGAGATGTTCCGGGCCGCTGGCCGTGCCGTGGCGTCGTGCCGGCCCCGGGTGCTGAGATGTTCCGGTCCGGTGGCCATGCCGTGGCGACGTGCAGGTCCCGGGTGGTGAGATGTTCCGGGCCGCTGGCGTTGCCGTGGCGACGTGCCGGCCCCGGGTGGTGAGATGTTCCGGTCCGCTGGCCGTGCCGTGGCGACGTGCCGGTCCGGGGTAGTGAGATGTTCCGGTCCGCTGGCCGTGCCGTGGCGACGTGCCGGTCCCGGGTGGTGGTGAGATATTCCGGTCCGCTGGCCGTGCCGTGGCTACGTGTCGGTCCTGGGTGGTGAGATGTTCAGGGCCGCTGGCCTTGCCGTGGCGACGTGCAGGCCCCCGGTGGTGAGATGTTCCGGTCCGCTGGCCGTGCCGTGGCGACGTGCCGGTCCCGGGTGGTGAGATATTCCGGTTCGCTGGCCGTGCCGTGGCGACGTGCCGGTCCCGGGTGGTGGTGAGATATTCCGGTCCGCTGGCCGTGCCGTGGCGACGTGCCGGTCCCGGGTGGTGAGATGTTCAGGGCCGCTGGCCTTGCCGTGGCGACGTGCCGGCCCCGGGCGGTGAGATGTTCCGGGCCGCTGGCCGTGCCGTGGCGACGTGCCGGTCCCGGGCGGTGAGATGTTCCGGGCCGCTGGCCGTGCCGTGGCGACGTGCCGGTCCCAGGCGGTGAGATGTTCCGGGCCGCTGGCCGTGCCGTGGCGACGTGCCGGTCCTGGGTTTTGAGATGTTCCGGTCCGCTGGACGTGCCGTGGCGACGTGCCGGTCCCGGGTGGTGGTGAGATATTCCGGTCCGCTGGCCGTGACGTGGCGACGTGCCGGCCCCGGGTGGTGAGATGTTCCGGTCCACTGGCCGTGCCGTGGCGACGTGTCATCCCAGGGGGCTGAGATGTTCCGGGCCGCTGGCGTTGCCGTGGCGACGTGCCGGCCCTGGGTGGTGAGATGTTCCGGTTCGTTGGCCGTGACGTGGCGACATGCCGGCCCCGGGTGGTGAGATGTTCCGGTCCGCTGGCCGTGCCGTGGCGACGTGCCGGTCCCGGGCGGTGAGATGTTCCGGGCCGCTGGCAGTGCTGTGGCGACGTGACAGGCCAGGGGGGTGAGATGTTCCGGGCCGCTGGCCGTGCCGTGGCGTCGTGCCGGCCCCGGGTGCTGAGATGTTCCGGTCCGGTGGCCATGCCGTGGCGACGTGCAGGTCCCGGGTGTGAGATGTTCCGTACCGCTGGCGTTGCCATGGCGACGTGCCGGCCCCGGGTGGTGAGATGTTCCGGTCCGCTGGCCGTGCCGTGGCGATGTACCGTCCCAGGTGGTGAGATGTTCCGGGCCGCTGGCCGTGCCGTGGCGACATGCCTGTCCGGGGTAGTGAGATGTTCCGGTCCGCTGGCCGTGCCGTGGCGACGTGCCGGTCCCGGGTGGTGGTGAGATGTTCAGGGCCGCTGGCCTTGCCGTGGCTACGTGCCGGTCCCGGGTAGTGAGATGTTCCGGGTCGCTGGCCGTGCCGTGGCGACGTGATGGCCCAGGGTATGAGATGTTCCGGGCCGCTGGACGTGCCGTGGTGACATGTCGTCCCAGGGGGCTGAGATGTTCCGGGCCGCTGGCGTTGCCGCGGCGACGTGCCGGCCCCGGGTGGTGAGATGTTCCGGTCCGCTGGCCGTGACGTGGCGACGTGCCGGCCCCGGGTGGTGAGATGTTCCGGGCCGCTGGCCGTGCCGTGGCTACGTGCCGGTCCCGGGTGGTGAGACGTTCCGGGCCGCTGGCGTTGCCATGGCGACGTGCCGGCCCCGGGTGGTGAGATGTTCCGGTTCTCTGGCCGTGCCATGGCGACGTTCCGGCCCCGGGTGGTGAGATGTTCCGGGTCGCTGGCCGTGCTGTGGCGACGTGAGGGGCCAGGGGGGTGAGATGTTCCGGTCCGGTGGCCATGCCGTGGCGACGTGCCGGCCCCGGGTGGTGAGATGTTCCGGGCCGCTGGCCATGCCGAGGCGACGTGCCGGTTCCGGGTAGTGAGATGTTCCGGGCCGCTGGCCGTGCCGTGGCGACGTGCCGGTCCCGGGCGGTGAGATGTTCCGGGCCGCTGGCCGTGCCGTGGCGACGTGCCGGTCACAGGTGGTGAGATATTCCTGGCCGCTGGCCGTGCTGTGGCGACGTGACGGGCCAGGGGGGTGAGATGTTCCGGGCCGCTGGCCGTGCCGTGGCGACGTGCCGGCCCCGGGTGCTGAGATGTTCCGGTCCGGTGGCCATGCCGTGGCGACGTGCCGGTCCCGGGTGGTGAGATGTTCCGGGCCGCTGGCGTTGCCGTGGCGACGTGCCGGCCCCGGGTGGTGAGATGTTCCGGTCCGCTGGCCGTGCCGTGGCGATGTACCGGCCCCGGTGGTCAGATGTTCCGGGCCGCTGGCGTTGCCGTGGCGACGTGCAGGTCCCGGGTGGTGGTGAGATATTCCGGTCCGCTGGCCGTACCGTGGCGACGTGTCGGTCCTGGGTGGTGAGATGTTCAGGGCCGCTGGCCTTGCCGTGGAGACGTGCCGGCCCCCGGTGGTGAGATGTTCCGGTTCGCCGGCCGTGCCGTGGCGACATGCCGGTCCCGGGTGGTGAGATATTCCGGGCCGCTGGCCGTGCCGTGGCGACTTGCCGGTCCCGGGTGGTGGTGAGATATTCCGGTCCGCTGGCCGTGCCGTGGCGACGTGCCGGCCCCGGGTGGTTAGATGTTCCGGGCCGCTGGCCGTGCCGAGGCGACGTGCCGGTCCCGGGCGGTGAGATGTTCAGGGCCGCTGGCCGTGCCGTGGCGACGTGCCGGTCCCGGGCGGTGAGATGTTCCGGGCCGCTGGCCGTGCCGTGGCGACGTGCCGGTCCCGGGTGGTGAGATGTTCCGGGCCGCTGGCCGTGCCGTGGTGACGTGATGGCTCAGGGTATGAGATGTTCCGGGCCGCTGGCGTAGCCGTGGCGATGTGCCGGTCCCAGTTGGTAGTGAGATATTCCGGTCCGCTGGCCGTGCCGAGGCGACGTGCCGGTCCCGGGTGGTGAGATGTTCTGGGCCACTGGCCGTGCCGTGGCGACGTGCTCGCCTCGGGTGGCGAGATGTTCCGGGCCGCTGGCCGTGCCGTGGCGACGTGCCTGCCCCGGGTGGTGGATGTTCCGGTCCGCTGGCTGTGCCGTGGCGACGTGCCGGTCCCGGATAGTGAGATGTTCCGGACCGCTGGCCGTGCCGTGGCGACGTGCCAGTCCCGGGTTTTGAGATGTTCCGGTCCGCTGGACGTGCCGTGGCGACGTGTCGTCCCAGGGGGCTGAGATGTTCCGGGCCGCTGGCGTTGCCGTGGCGACGTGCCGGCCCCGGGTGGTGAGATGTTCCGGTTCGTTGGCCGTGACGGGGCGACGTGCCGGCCCCGGGTGGTGAGATGTTCCGGTCCGCTGGCCGTGCCGTGGCGACGTGCCGGTCCCGGGTGGTGAGATGTTCCGGGCCGCTGGCGTTGCCGTGGCGACGTGCCGGCCCCGGGTGCTGAGACGTTCCGGACCGCTGGCCGTGCCGTGGCGACGTGCTGGCCCTGGGTGGTGAGATGTTCCGCGCCGCTGGCCGTGCCGAGGCGACGTGCTGGTTCCGGGTAGTGAGATGTACCGGGCCGCTGGCCGTGCCGTGGCGACGTGCCGGTCCCGGGCGGTGAGACGTTCCGGGCCGCTGGCCGTGCCGTGGCGACGTGCCGGTCCCGGGTGGTGAGATGTTCCGGGCCGCTGGCCGTGCCGTGGCGACATGCCGGCCCCGGGTGCTGAGATGTTCCGGTCCGGTGGCCATACCGTGGCGACGTGCCGGTCCCGGGTGGTGAGATGTTCCGGGCCGTTGGCGTTGCCGTGGCGACGTGCCGGCCCCGGGTGGTGAGATGTTCCGGTCCGCTGGCCGTGCCGTGGCGACGTGCCGGTCCCGGGTGGTGAGATATTCCGGTTCGCTGGCCGTGCCGTGGCGACGTGCCGGTCCTGGGTGGTGAGATGTTCAGGGCTGCTGGCCTTGCCGTGGTGATGTGCCGGCCCCGGGCGGTGAGATGTTCCGGGCCGCTGGCCGTGCCGTGGCGACTTGGCGGTCCCGGGTGGTGAGATGTTCCGGGCCGCTGGCCGTGCCGTGGCGACGTGCCGGTCCCGGGCGGTGAGATGTTCCAGGCCGCTGGCCGTGCCGTGGCGACTTGGCGGTCCCGGGTGGTGAGATGTTCCGGGCCGCTGGCGTCGCCGTGGCGACGTGCCGGTCCCAGGTGGTGGTGAGATATTCCGGTCCGCTGCCCGTGCCGTGGCGACGTGCTGGCCCGGGAGGTGGGATGTTCCGGTCCGCTGGCCGTGCCGTGGCGACGTGCTGGCCCAGGGTGTTGAGATGTTCTGGGCCACTGGCCGTGCCGTGGCGACGTGCTCGCCTCGGGTGGCGAGATGTTCCGGGCCGCTGGCCGTGCCGTGGCGACGTGCCGGCCCCGGGTGGTGGATGTTCCGGTCCGCTGGCCGTGCCGTGGCGACGTGCCGGTCCCGGATAGTGAGATGTTCCGGACCGCTGGCCGTGCCGTGGCGACGTGCCAGTCCCGGGTTTTGAGATGTTCCGGTCCGCTGGACGTGCCGTGGCGACGTGCCGGTCCCAGGTGGTGAGATGTTCCGGGCCGCTGGCGTTGCCGTGGCGACGTGCCGGCCCCGGGTGGTGAGATGTTCCGGTCCGCTGGCCGTGCCGTGGCGATGTACCGGCCCCGGTGGTGAGATATTCCGGGCCGCTGGCCGTGCCGTGGCGACGTGCCGGTCCCGTGTAGTGAGATGTTCCGGTCCGCTGGCCGTGCCGTGGCGACGTGCCGGTCCCGGGTGGTGGTGAGATATTCCGGTCCGCTGGCCGTGCCGTGGCGACGTGTCGCCCCAGGGGGCTGAGATATTCCGGGCCGCTGGCCGTGCCATGGCGACGTGCCGGCCCAGGGTGGTGAGATGCTCCGGTCCGCTGGCTGTGCCGTTGCGACGTGCCGGCCCCGGGTGCTGAGATATTCCGGTCCGCTGGCCGTGCCGTGGTGACGTGCCGGTCCTGGGTGGTGTGATGTTCCGGGCCGCTGGCGTTGCCGTGGCGACGTGCCGGCCCCGGGTGCGGAGATATTCCGGTTCGCTGGCCGTGCCGTGGCGTCGTGCCGGTCCCGGGTGGTGAGATGTTCCGGTCCGGTGGCCATACCGTGGCGACGTGCCGGTCCCGGGTGGTGAGATGTTCCGGGCCGTTGGCGTTGCCGTGGCGACGTGCCGGCCCCGGGTGGTGAGATGTTCCGGGCCGCTGGCCGTGCCGTGGCGACGTGCCGGTCCCGGGTGGTGAGATATTCCGGTTCGCTGGCCGTGCCGTGGCGACGTGCCGGTCCTGGGTGGTGAGATGTTCAGGGCTGCTGGCCTTGCCGTGGTGATGTGCCGGCCCCGGGCGGTGAGATGTTCCGGGCCGCTGGCCGTGCCGTGGCGACTTGGCGGTCCCGGGTGGTGAGATGTTCCGGGCCGCTGGCCGTGCCGTGGCGACGTGCCGGTCCCGGGCGGTGAGATGTTCCGGGCCGCTGGCCGTGCCGTGGCGACTTGGCGGTCCCGGGTGGTGAGATGTTCCGGGCCGCTGGCGTCGCCGTGGCGACGTGCCGGTCCCAGGTGGTGGTGAGATATTCCGGTCCGCTGCCCGTGCCGTGGCGACGTGCTGGCCCGGGAGGTGGGATGTTCCGGTCCGCTGGCCGTGCCGTGGCGACGTGCTGGCCCAGGGTGTTGAGATGTTCTGGGCCACTGGCCGTGCCGTGGCGACGTGCTCGCCTCGGGTGGCGAGATGTTCCGGGCCGCTGGCCGTGCCGTGGCGACGTGCCGGCCCCGGGTGGTGGATGTTCCGGTCCGCTGGCCGTGCCGTGGCGACGTGCCGGTCCCGGATAGTGAGATGTTCCGGACCGCTGGCCGTGCCGTGGCGACGTGCCAGTCCCGGGTTTTGAGATGTTCCGGTCCGCTGGACGTGCCGTGGCGACGTGTCGTCCCAGGGGGCTGAGATGTTCCGGACCGCTGGCGTTGCCGTGGCGACGTGCCGGCCCCGGGTGGTGAGATGTTCCGGTTCGTTGGCCGTGACGTGGCGACGTGCCGGCCCCGGGTGGTGAGATGTTCCGGTCCGCTGGCCGTGCTGTGGCGACGTTACGGGCCAGGGGGGTGAGATGTTCCGGGCAGCTGGCCGTGCCGTGGCGACGTGCCGGCCCCGGGTGCTGAGATGTTCCGGTCCGGTGGCCATGCCGTGGCGACGTGCCAGTCCCGGGTGGTGAGATGTTCCGGGCCGCTGGCGTTACCGTGGCGACGTGCCGGCCCCGGGTGGTGAGATGTTCCGGTCCGCTGGCCGTGCCGAGGCGACGTGCCGGTCCTGGGCGGTGAGATGTTCCGGGCCGCTGGCCGTGCCGAGGCGACGTGCCGGTCCCGGGCGGTGAGATGTTCCGGGCCGCTGGCCGTGCCGTGGCGACGTGCCGGTCCCGGTTGGTGAGATGTTCCGGGCCGCTGGCCGTGCTGTGGTGACGTGACGGGCCAGGGGGGTGAGATGTTCCGGGCCGCTGGCCGTGCCGTGGCGACGTGCCGGCCCCGGGTGCTGAGATGTTCCGGTCCGGTGGCCATGCCGTGGCGACGTGCCGTTCCCGGGTTGTGAGATGTTCCGGGCCGCTGGCGTTGCCGTGGCGACGTGCCGGCCCCGGGTGGTGAGATGTTCCGGTCCGCTGGCCGTGCCGTGGCGATGTACCGGCCCCGGTGGTGAGATGTTCCGGGCCGCTGGCCGTGCCGTGGCGACGTGCCGGTCCCGGGTAGTGAGATGTTCCGGTCCGCTGGCCATGCCGTGGCGACGTGCCGGTCCCGGGTGGTGGTGAGATATTCCGGTCCGCTGGCCGTGCCGTGGCTACGTGTCGGTCCTGGGTGGTGAGATGTTCAGGGCCGCTGGCCGTGCCGTGGCGACGTGATGGCCCAGGGTATGAGATGTTCCGGTCCGCTGGCCGTGCCGTGGCGACGTGCCGGTCCCGGGTGGTGAGATATTCCGGTTCGCTGGCCGTGCCGAGGCGACGTGCCGGTCCCGGGCGGTGAGATGTTCCGGGCCGCTGGCCGTGCCGTGGCGACGTGCCGGTCCCGGGCGGTGAGATGTTCCGGGCCGCTGGCTGTGCCGTGGCGACGTGCCGGTCCCAGGCGGTGAGATGTTCCGGGCCGCTGGCCGTGCCGTGGCGACGTGCCGGTCCCGGGTGGTGGTGAGATATTCCGGTCCGCTGGCCGTGACGTGGCGACGTGCCGGCCCCGGGTGGTGAGATGTTCCGGTCCACTGGCCGTGCCGTGACGACGTGTCATCCCAGGGGGCTGAGATGTTCCGGGCCGCTGGCGTTGCCGTGGCGACGTGCCGGCCCTGGGTGGTGAGATATTCCGGTTCGTTGGCCGTGACGTGGCGACGTGCCGGCCCCGGGTGGTGAGATGTTCCGGTCCGCTGGCCGTGCCGTGGCGACGTGCCGGTCCCGGGTGGTGAGATGTTCCGGGCCGCTGGCGTTGCCGTGGCGACGTGCCGGCCCCGGGTGCTGAGATGTTCCGGTCCGCTGGCCGTGCCGTGGCGACGTGCCGGCCCCGGGTGGTGAGACGTTCCGGGCCGCTGGCCGTGCCGAGGCGACGTGCCGGTTCCGGGTAGTGAGATGTTCCGGGCCGCTGGCCGTGCCGTGGCGACGTGCCGGTCCCGGGCGGTGAGATGTTCCGGGCCGCTGGCAGTGCTGTGGCGACGTGACAGGCCAGGGGGGTGAGATGTTCCGGGCCGCTGGCCGTGCCGTGGCGTCGTGCCGGCCCCGGGTGCTGAGATGTTCCGGTCCGGTGGCCATGCCGTGGCGACGTGCAGGTCCCGGGTGGTGAGATGTTCCGGGCCGCTGGCGTTGCCGTGGCGACGTGCCGGCCCCGGGTGGTGAGATGTTCCGGTCCGCTGGCCGTGCCGTGGCGACGTGCCGGTCCGGGGTAGTGAGATGTTCCGGTCCGCTGGCCGTGCCGTGGCGACGTGCCAGTCCCGGGTGGTGGTGAGATATTCCGGTCCGCTGGCCGTGCCGTGGCTACGTGTCGGTCCTGGGTGGTGAGATGTTCAGGGCCGCTGGCCTTGCCGTGGCGACGTGCAGGCCCCCGGTGGTGAGATGTTCCGGTCCGCTGGCCGTGCCGTGGCGACGTGCCGGTCCCGGGTGGTGAGATATTCCGGTTCGCTGGCCGTGCCGTGGTGACGTGCCGGTCCCGGGTGGTGGTGAGATATTCCGGTCCGCTGGCCGTGCCGTGGCGACGTGCCGGTCCCGGGTGGTGAGATGTTCAGGGCTGCTGGCCTTGCCGTGGCGACGTGCCGGCCCCGGGCGGTGAGATGTTCCGGGCCGCTGGCCGTGCCGTGGCGACGTGCCGGTCCCGGGCGGTGAGATGTTCCGGGCCGCTGGCCGTGCCGTGGCGACGTGCCGGTCCCAGGCGGTGAGATGTTCCGGGCCGCTGGCCGTGCCGTGGCGACGTGCCGGTCCTGGGTTTTGAGATGTTCCGGTCCGCTGGACGTGCCGTGGCGACGTGCCGGTCCCGGGTGGTGGTGAGATATTCCGGTCCGCTGGCCGTGACGTGGCGACGTGCCGGCCCCCGGTGGTGAGATGTTCCGGTCCACTGGCCGTGCCGTGGCGACGTGTCATCCCAGGGGGCTGAGATGTTCCGGGCCGCTGGCGTTGCCGTGGCGACGTGCCGGCCCTGGGTGGTGAGATGTTCCGGTTCGTTGGCCGTGACGTGGCGACATGCCGGCCCCGGGTGGTGAGATGTTCCGGTCCGCTGGCCGTGCCGTGGCGACGTGACAGGCCAGGGGGGTGAGATGTTCCGGGCCGCTGGCCGTGCCGTGGCGTCGTGCCGGCCCCGGGTGCTGAGATATTCCGGTCCGGTGGCCATGCCGTGGCGACGTGCAGGTCCCGGGTGGTGAGATGTTCCGTACCGCTGGCGTTGCCGTGGCGACGTGCCGGCCCCGGGTGGTGAGATGTTCCGGTCCGCTGGCCGTGCCGTGGCGATGTACCGTCCCAGGTGGTGAGATGTTCCGGGCCGCTGGCCGTGCCGTGGCGACATGCCTGTCCGGGGTAGTGAGATGTTCCGGTCCGCTGGCCGTGCCGTGGTGACGTGCCGGTCCCGGGTGGTGGTGAGATGTTCAGGGCCGCTGGCCTTGCCGTGCTACGTGCCGGTCCCGGGTAGTGAGATGTTCCGGGTCGCTGGCCGTGCCGTGGCGACGTGATGGCCCAGGGTATGAGATGTTCCGGGCCGCTGGACGTGCCGTGGTGACATGTCGTCCAAGGGGGCTGAGATGTTCCGGGCCGCTGGCGTTGCCGTGGCGACGTGCCGGCCCCGGGTGGTGAGAAGTTCCGGTTCGTTGGCCGTGACGTGGCGACGTGCCGGCCCCGGGTGGTGAGATGTTCCGGGCCGCTGGCCGTGCCGTGGCTACGTGCCGGTCCCGGGTGGTGAGACGTTCCGGGCCGCTGGCGTTGCCATGGCGACGTGCCGGCCCCGGGTGGTGAGATGTTCCGGTTCTCTGGCCGTGCCATGGCGACGTTCCGGCCCCGGGTGGTGAGATGTTCCGGGTCGCTGGCCGTGCTGTGGCGACGTGAGGGGCCAGGGGGGTGAGATGTTCCGGTCCGGTGGCCATGCCGTGGCGACGTGCCGGCCCCGGGTGGTGAGATGTTCCGGGCCGCTGGCCATGCCGAGGCGACGTGCCGGTTCCGGGTAGTGAGATGTTCCGGGCCGCTGGCCGTGCCGTGGCGACGTGCTGGTCCCGGGCGGTGAGATGTTCCGGGCCGCTGGCCGTGCCGTGGCGACGTGCCGGTCACAGGTGGTGAGATATTCCTGGCCGCTGGCCGTGCTGTGGCGACGTGACGGGCCAGGGGGGTGAGATGTTCCGGGCCGCTGGCCGTGCCGTGGCGACGTGCCGGCCCCGGGTGCTGAGATGTTCCGGTCCGGTGGCCATGCCGTGGCGACGTGCCGGTCCCGGGTGGTGAGATGTTCCGGGCCGCTGGCGTTGCCGTGGCGACGTGCCGGCCCCGGGTGGTGAGATGTTCCGGTCCGCTGGCCGTGCCGTGGCGATGTACCGGCCCCGGTGGTCAGATGTTCCGGGCCGCTGGCGTTGCCGTGGCGACGTGCAGGTCCCGGGTGGTGGTGAGATATTCCGGTCCGCTGGCCGTACCGTGGCGACGTGTCGGTCCTGGGTGGTGAGATGTTCAGGGCCGCTGGCCGTGCCGTGGCGACGTGCCGGTCCCGGGTGGTGGTGAGATATTCCGGTCCGCTGGCCGTGACGTGGCGACGTGCCGGCCCCGGGTGGTGAGATGTTCCGGTCCACTGGCCGTGCCGTGACGACGTGTCATCCCAGGGGGCTGAGATGTTCCGGGCCGCTGGCGTTGCCGTAGCGACGTGCCGGCCCTGGGTGGTGAGATATTCCGCTTCGTTGGCCGTGACGTGGCGACGTGCCGGCCCCGGGTGGTGAGATGTTCCGGTCCGCTGGCCGTGCCGTGGCGACGTGCCGGTCCCGGGTGGTGAGATGTTCCGGGCCGCTGGCGTTGCCGTGGCGACGTGCCGGCCCCGGGTGCTGAGATGTTCCGGTCCGCTGGCCGTGCCGTGGCGACGTGCCGGCCCCGGGTGGTGAGATGTTCCGGGCCGCTGGCCGTGCCGAGGCGACGTGCCGGTTCCGGGTAGTGAGATGTTCCGGGCCGCTGGCCGTGCCGTGGCGACATGCCGGTCCCGGGCGGTGAGATGTTCCGGGCCGCTGGCCGTGCCGTGGCGACGTGCTGGTCACAGGTGGTGAGATGTTCCGGGCCGCTGGCCGTGCTGTGGCGACGTGACGGGCCAGGGGGGTGAGATGTTCCGGGCCGCTGGCCGTGCCGTGGCGACGTGCCGGCCCCGGGTGCTGAGATGTTCCGGTCCGCTGGACGTGCCGTGGCGACGTGTCGTCCCAGGGGGCTGAGATGTTCCGGACCGCTGGCGTTGCCGTGGCGACGTGCCGGCCCCGGGTGGTGAGATGTTCCGGTTCGTTGGCCGTGACGTGGCGACGTGCCGGCCCCGGGTGGTGAGATGTTCCGGT
The DNA here is from genome assembly GCF_965140245.1 of Athene noctua. Lineage (NCBI taxonomy): Eukaryota > Metazoa > Chordata > Aves > Strigiformes > Strigidae > Athene > Athene noctua. The sequence continues at coordinate 55,077 of NW_027437862.1, forward strand.
CCGCTGGCCGTGCTGTGGCGACGTTACGGGCCAGGGGGGTGAGATGTTCCGGGCCGCTGGCCGTGCCGTGGCGACGTGCCGGCCCCGGGTGCTGAGATGTTCCGGTCCGGTGGCCATGCCGTGGCGACGTGCCGGTCCCGGGTGGTGAGATGTTCCGGGCCGCTGGCGTTACCGTGGCGACGTGCCGGCCCCGGGTGGTGAGATGTTCCGGTCCGCTGGCCGTGCAGAGGCGACGTGCCGGTCCCGGGCGCTGAGATGTTCCGGGCCGCTGGCCGTGCCGAGGCGACGTGCCGGTCCCGGGCGGTGAGATGTTCCGGGCCGCTGGCCGTGCCGTGGCGACGTGCCGGTCCCGGTTGGTGAGATGTTCCGGGCCGCTGGCCGTGCTGTGGTGACGTGACGGGCCAGGGGGGTGAGATGTTCCGGGCCGCTGGCCGTGCCGTGGCGACGTGCCGGCCCCGGGTGCTGAGATGTTCCGGTCCGGTGGCCATGCCGTGGCGACGTGCCGTTCCCGGGTTGTGAGATGTTCCGGGCCGCTGGCGTTGCCGTGGCGACGTGCCGGCCCCGGGTGGTGAGATGTTCCGGTCCGCTGGCCGTGCCGTGGCGATGTACCGGCCCCGGTGGTGAGATTTTCCGGTTCGCTGGCCGTGCCGTGGCGACGTTCCGGCCCCGGGTGGTGAGATGTTCCGGGCTGCTGGCCGTGCTGTGGCGACGTGAGGGGCCAGGGGGGTGAGATGTTCCGGTCCGGTGGCCATGCCGTGGCGACGTGCCGGTCCCGGGTGGTGAGATGTTCCGGGCCGCTGGCGTTGCCGTGGCGACGTGCCGGACCTGGGTGGTGAGATGTTCCGGGCCGCTGGCCGTGCCGAGGAGACGTGCCGGTTCCGGGTAGTGAGATGTTCCGGGCCGCTGGCCGTGCCGTGGCGACGTGCCGGTCCCGGGCGGTGAGATGTTCCGGGCCGCTGGCCGTGCCGTGGCGACGTGCCGGTCCCAGGTGGTGAGATGTTCCGGGCCGCTGGCCGTGCTGTGGCTACGTGTCGGTCCTGGGTGGTGAGATGTTCAGGGCCGCTGGCCCTGCCATGGCGACGTGCCGGCCCAGGGTGGTGAGATGCTCCGGTCCGCTGGCTGTGCCGTTGCGACGTGCCGGCCCCGGGTGCTGAGATATTCCGGTCCGCTGGCCGTGCCGTGGTGACGTGCCGGTCCTGGGTGGTGAGATGTTCCGGGCCGCTGGCGTTGCCGTGGCGACGTGCCGGCCCCGGGTGCTGAGATATTCCGGTTCGCTGGCCGTGCCGTGGCGTCGTGCCGGTCCCGGGTGGTGAGATGTTCCGGTCCGGTGGCCATACCGTGGCGACGTGCCGTTCCCGGGTGGTGAGATGTTCCGGGCCGCTGGCGTTGCTGTGGCGACGTGCCGGCCCCGGGTGGTGAGATGTTCCGGTCCGCTGGCCGTGCCGTGGCGACGTGCCGGTCCCGGGTGGTGAGATATTCCAGTCCGCTGGCCGTGCCGTGGCGACGTGCCGGTCCTGGGTGGTGAGATGTTCAGGGCCGCTGGCCTTGCCGTGGCGACGTGCCGGCCCCGGGCGGTGAGATGTTCCGGGCCGCTGGCCGTGCCGTGGCGACGTGATGGCCCAGGCTATGAGATGTTCCGGGCCGCTGGCCGTGCCGTGGCGACGTGCCGGTCCCGGGCGGTGAGATGTTCCGGGCCGCTGGCCGTGCCTTGGCGACGTGCCGGTCCCGCGTTGTGAGATGTTCCGGGCCGCTGGCCGTGCCGTGGCGACGTGATGGCCCAGGCTATGAGATGTTCCGGGCCGCTGGCGTTGCCGTGGCGACGTGCTGGCCCCGGGAGGTGGGATGTTCCGGTCCGCTGGCCGTGCCGTGGCGACGTGCTGGCCCAGGGTGTTGAGATGTTCTGGGCCACTGGCCGTGCCGTGGCGACGTGCTCGCCTCGGGTGGCGAGATGTTCCGGGCCGCTGGCCGTGCTGTGGCGACGTGCCGGCCCCGGGTGGTGGATGTTCCGGTCCGCTGGCCGTGCCGTGGCGACGTGCCGGTCCCGGATAGTGAGATGTTCCGGACCGCTGGCCGTGCCGTGGCGACGTGCCGGTCCCGGGTTTTGAGATGTTCCGGTCCGCTGGACGTGCCGTGGCAACGTGCCGGTCCCGGGTGGTGGTGAGATATTCCGGTCCGCTGGCCGTGACGTGGCGACGTGCCGGCCCCCGGTGGTGAGATGTTCCGGTCCACTGGCCGTGCCGTGGCGACGTGTCATCCCAGGGGGCTGAGATGTTCCGGGCCGCTGGCGTTGCCGTGGCGACGTGCCGGCCCTGGGTGGTGAGATGTTCCGGTTCGTTGGCCGTGACGTGGCGACATGCCGGCCCCGGGTGGTGAGATGTTCCGGTCCGCTGGCCGTGCCGTGGCGACGTGACAGGCCAGGGGGGTGAGATGTTCCGGGCCGCTGGCCGTGCCGTGGCGTCGTGCCGGCCCCGGGTGCTGAGATGTTCCGGTCCGGTGGCCATGCCGTGGCGACGTGCAGGTCCCGGGTGGTGAGATGTTCCGTACCGCTGGCGTTGCCGTGGCGACGTGCCGGCCCCGGGTGGTGAGATGTTCCGGTCCGCTGGCCGTGCCGTGGCGATGTACCGTCCCAGGTGGTGAGATGTTCCGGGCCGCTGGCCGTGCCGTGGCGACATGCCTGTCCGGGGTAGTGAGATGTTCCGGTCCGCTGGCCGTGCCGTGGTGACGTGCCGGTCCCGGGTGGTGGTGAGATGTTCAGGGCCGCTGGCCTTGCCGTGCTACGTGCCGGTCCCGGGTAGTGAGATGTTCCGGGTCGCTGGCCGTGCCGTGGCGACGTGATGGCCCAGGGTATGAGATGTTCCGGGCCGCTGGACGTGCCGTGGTGACATGTCGTCCAAGGGGGCTGAGATGTTCCGGGCCGCTGGCGTTGCCGTGGCGACGTGCCGGCCCCGGGTGGTGAGATGTTCCGGTTCGTTGGCCGTGACGTGGCGACGTGCCGGCCCCGGGTGGTGAGATGTTCCGGGCCGCTGGCCGTGCCGTGGCTACGTGCCGGTCCCGGGTGGTGAGACGTTCCGGGCCGCTGGCGTTGCCATGGCGACGTGCCGGCCCCGGGTGGTGAGATGTTCCGGTTCTCTGGCCGTGCCATGGCGACGTTCCGGCCCCGGGTGGTGAGATGTTCCGGGTCGCTGGCCGTGCTGTGGCGACGTGAGGGGCCAGGGGGGTGAGATGTTCCGGTCCGGTGGCCATGCCGTGGCGACGTGCCGGCCCCGGGTGGTGAGATGTTCCGGGCCGCTGGCCATGCCAAGGCGACGTGCCGGTTCCGGGTAGTGAGATGTTCCGGGCCGCTGGCCGTGCCGTGGCGACGTGCTGGTCCCGGGCGGTGAGATGTTCCGGGCCGCTGGCCGTGCCGTGGCGACGTGCCGGTCACAGGTGGTGAGATATTCCTGGCCGCTGGCCGTGCTGTGGCGACGTGACGGGCCAGGGGGGTGAGATGTTCCGGGCCGCTGGCCGTGCCGTGGCGACGTGCCGGCCCCGGGTGCTGAGATGTTCCGGTCCGGTGGCCATGCCGTGGCGACGTGCCGGTCCCGGGTGGTGAGATGTTCCGGGCCGCTGGCGTTGCCGTGGCGACGTGCCGGCCCCGGGTGGTGAGATGTTCCGGTCCGCTGGCCGTGCCGTGGCGATGTACCGGCCCCGGTGGTCAGATGTTCCGGGCCGCTGGCGTTGCCGTGGCGACGTGCAGGTCCCGGGTGGTGGTGAGATATTCCGGTCCGCTGGCCGTACCGTGGCGACGTGTCGGTCCTGGGTGGTGAGATGTTCAGGGCCGCTGGCCGTGCCGTGGCGACGTGCCGGTCCCGGGTGGTGGTGAGATATTCCGGTCCGCTGGCCGTGACGTGGCGACGTGCCGGCCCCGGGTGGTGAGATGTTCCGGTCCACTGGCCGTGCCGTGACGACGTGTCATCCCAGGGGGCTGAGATGTTCCGGGCCGCTGGCGTTGCCGTAGCGACGTGCCGGCCCTGGGTGGTGAGATATTCCGCTTCGTTGGCCGTGACGTGGCGACGTGCCGGCCCCGGGTGGTGAGATGTTCCGGTCCGCTGGCCGTGCCGTGGCGACGTGCCGGTCCCGGGTGGTGAGATGTTCCGGGCCGCTGGCGTTGCCGTGGCGACGTGCCGGCCCCGGGTGCTGAGATGTTCCGGTCCGCTGGCCGTGCCGTGGCGACGTGCCGGCCCCGGGTGGTGAGATGTTCCGGGCCGCTGGCCGTGCCGAGGCGACGTGCCGGTTCCGGGTAGTGAGATGTTCCGGGCCGCTGGCCGTGCCGTGGCGACATGCCGGTCCCGGGCGGTGAGATGTTCCGGGCCGCTGGCCGTGCCGTGGCGACGTGCTGGTCACAGGTGGTGAGATGTTCCGGGCCGCTGGCCGTGCTGTGGCGACGTGACGGGCCAGGGGGGTGAGATGTTCCGGGCCGCTGGCCGTGCCGTGGCGACGTGCCGGCCCCGGGTGCTGAGATGTTCCGGTCCGGTGGCCATGCCGTGGCGACGTGCCGGTCCCGGGTGGTGAGATGTTCCGGGCCGCTGGCGTTGCCGTGGCGACGTGCCGGCCCCGGGTGGTGAGATATTCCGGTCCGCTGGCCGTGCCGTGGCGATGTACCGGCCCCGGTGGTCAGATGTTCCGGGCCGCCGGCCGTGCCGTGGCGACGTGCCGGTCCCGGGTGGTGAGATGTTCCGGGCCGCTGGCCGTGCCGTGGCGACGTGATGGCCCAGGGTATGAGATGTTCCGGGCCGCTGGCGTCGCCGTGGCGACGTGCCGGTCCCAGGTGGTGGTGAGATATTCCGGTCCGCTGCCCGTGCCGTGGCGACGTGCTGGCCCGGGAGGTGGGATGTTCCGGTCCGCTGGCCGTGCCGTGGCGACGTGCTGGCCCAGGGTGTTGAGATGTTCTGGGCCACTGGCCGTGCCGTGGCGACGTGCTCGCCTCGGGTGGCGAGATGTTCCGGGCCGCTGGCCGTGCCGTGGCGACGTGCCGGCCCCGGGTGGTTGATGTTCCGGTCCGCTGGCCGTGCCGTGGCGACGTGCCGGTCCAGGATAGTGAGATGTTCCGGACCGCTGGCCGTGCCGTGGCGACGTGCCAGTCCCGGGTTTTGAGATGTTCCGGTCCGCTGGACGTGCCGTGGCGACGTGTCGTCCCAGGGGGCTGAGATGTTCCGGACCGCTGGCGTTGCCGTGGCGACGTGCCGGCCCCGGGTGGTGAGATGTTCCGGTTCGTTGGCCGTGACGTGGCGACGTGCCGGCCCCGGGTGGTGAGATGTTCCGGTCCGCTGGCCGTGCTGTGGCGACGTTACGGGCCAGGGGGGTGAGATGTTCCGGGCCGCTGGCCGTGCCTTGGCGACGTGCCGGCCCCGGGTGCTGAGATGTTCCGGTCCGGTGGCCATGCCGTGGCGACGTGCCGGTCCCGGGTGGTGAGATGTTCCGGGCCGCTGGCGTTACCGTGGCGACGTGCCGGCCCCGGGTGGTGAGATGTTCCGGTCCGCTGGCCGTGCAGAGGCGACGTGCCGGTCCCGGGCGCTGAGATGTTCCGGGCCGCTGGCCGTGCCGAGGCGACGTGCCGGCCCCGGGTGGTGAGATGTTCCGGTCCGCTGGCCGTGCCGTGGCGATGTACCGGCCCCGGTGGTGAGATTTTCCGGTTCGCTGGCCGTGCCGTGGCGACGTTCCGGCCCCGGGTGGTGAGATGTTCCGGGCTGCTGGCCGTGCTGTGGCGACGTGAGGGGCCAGGGGGGTGAGATGTTCCGGTCCGGTGGCCATGCCGTGGCGACGTGCCGGTCCCGGGTGGTGAGATGTTCCGGGCCGCTGGCGTTGCCGTGGCGACGTGCCGGACCTGGGTGGTGAGATGTTCCGGGCCGCTGGCCGTGCCGAGGAGACGTGCCGGTTCCGGGTAGTGAGATGTTCCGGGCCGCTGGCCGTGCCGTGGCGACGTGCCGGTCCCGGGCGGTGAGATGTTCCGGGCCGCTGGCCGTGCCGTGGCGACGTGCCGGTCCCAGGTGGTGAGATGTTCCGGGCCGCTGGCCGTGCTGTGGCTACGTGTCGGTCCTGGGTGGTGAGATGTTCAGGGCCGCTGGCCCTGCCATGGCGACGTGCCGGCCCAGGGTGGTGAGATGCTCCGGTCCGCTGGCTGTGCCGTTGCGACGTGCCGGCCCCGGGTGCTGAGATATTCCGGTCCGCTGGCCGTGCCGTGGTGACGTGCCGGTCCTGGGTGGTGAGATGTTCCGGGCCGCTGGCGTTGCCGTGGCGACGTGCCGGCCCCGGGTGCTGAGATATTCCGGTTCGCTGGCCGTGCCGTGGCGTCGTGCCGGTCCCGGGTGGTGAGATGTTCCGGTCCGGTGGCCATACCGTGGCGACGTGCCGTTCCCGGGTGGTGAGATGTTCCGGGCCGCTGGCGTTGCTGTGGCGACGTGCCGGCCCCGGGTGGTGAGATGTTCCGGTCCGCTGGCCGTGCCGTGGCGACGTGCCGGTCCCGGGTGGTGAGATATTCCAGTCCGCTGGCCGTGCCGTGGCGACGTGCCGGTCCTGGGTGGTGAGATGTTCAGGGCCGCTGGCCTTGCCGTGGCGACGTGCCGGCCCCGGGCGGTGAGATGTTCCGGGCCGCTGGCCGTGCCGTGGCGACGTGATGGCCCAGGCTATGAGATGTTCCGGGCCGCTGGCCGTGCCGTGGCGACGTGCCGGTCCCGGGCGGTGAGATGTTCCGGGCCGCTGGCCGTGCCTTGGCGACGTGCCGGTCCCGCGTTGTGAGATGTTCCGGGCCGCTGGCCGTGCCGTGGCGACGTGATGGCCCAGGCTATGAGATGTTCCGGGCCGCTGGCGTTGCCGTGGCGACGTGCTGGCCCCGGGAGGTGGGATGTTCCGGTCCGCTGGCCGTGCCGTGGCGACGTGCTGGCCCAGGGTGTTGAGATGTTCTGGGCCACTGGCCGTGCCGTGGCGACGTGCTCGCCTCGGGTGGCGAGATGTTCCGGGCCGCTGGCCGTGCTGTGGCGACGTGCCGGCCCCGGGTGGTGGATGTTCCGGTCCGCTGGCCGTGCCGTGGCGACGTGCCGGTCCCGGATAGTGAGATGTTCCGGACCGCTGGCCGTGCCGTGGCGACGTGCCGGTCCCGGGTTTTGAGATGTTCCGGTCCGCTGGACGTGCCGTGGCGACGTGCCGGTCCCGTGTGGTGGTGAGATATTCTGGTCCGCTGGCCGTGACGTGGTGACGTGCCGGCCCCGGGTGGTGAGATGTTCCGGTCCGCTGGCCGTGCCGTGGCGACGTGTCATCCCAGGGGGCTGAGATGTTCCGGGCCGCTGGCGTTGCCGTGGCGACGTGCCGGCCCTGGGTGGTGAGATGTTCCAGTTCGTTGGCCGTGCCGTGGCGACGTGCCGGTCCCGGGTAGTGAGATGTTCCGGTCCGCTGGCCGTGCCGTGGCGACGTGCCGGTCCCGGGTGGTGGTGAGATAATCCGGTCCGCTGGCCGTGCCGTGGCTACGTGTCGGTCCTGGGTGGTGAGATGTTCAGGGCCGCTGGCCTTGCCGTGGCGACGTGCCGGCCCCCGGTGGTGAGATGTTCCGGTTCGCCGGCGGTGCCGTGGCGACGTGCCGGCCCCGGTTGGTGTGATGTTCCGGTCCGCTGGACGTGCCGTGGCGACGTGTCGTCCCAGGGGGCTGAGATATTCCGGGCCGCTGGCATTGCCGTGGCGACGTGCCGGCCCCGGGTGGTGAGATGTTCCGGTTCGTTGGCCGTGACGTGGCGACGTGCCGGCCCCGGGTGGTGAGATGTTCCGGGCCGCTGGCGTTGCCGTGGCGACGTGCCGGCCCCGGGTGGTGAGATGTTACGGGCCGCTGGCCGTGCCGAGGCGACGTGCCGGTTCCGGGTAGTGAGATGTTCCGGGCCGCTGGCCGTGCCGTGGCGACGTGCCGGTCCCGGGCGGTGAGATGTTACGGGCCGCTGGCCGTGCCGTGGCGACGTGCCGGTCCCGGGTGGTGAGATGTTCCGGGCCGCTGGCCGTGCTGTGGCGACGTGACGGGCCAGGGGGGTGAGATGTTCCGGGCCGCTGGCCGTGCCGTGGCGACGTGCCTGCCCAGGGTGCTGAGATGTTCCGGTCTGGTGGCTATGCCGTGGCGACGTGCCGGTCTCGGGTGGTGAGATGTTCCGGTCCGCTGGCCGTGCCGTGGCGACGTGCCGGCCCCGGGTGCTGAGATGTTCCGGTCCGGTGGCCGTGCCGTGGCGACGTGCAGGTCCCGGGTGGTGAGATGTTCCGGTTCGCTGGCCGTGCCGTGGCGACGTGCCGGCCCCGGTTGGTGTGATGTTCCGGTCCGCTGGCCGTGCCGTGGCGACATGCCGGCCCCGGGTGGTGAGATGTTCCGGGCCGCTGGCCGTGCCGTGGCGACGTGCCGGTCCCGGGTTTTGAGATGTTCCGGTCCGCTGGACGTGCCGTGGCGACATGTCGTCCCAGGGGGCTGAGATGTTCCGGGCCGCTGGCGTTGCCGTGGCGACGTGCCGGCCCCGGGTGGTGAGATGTTCCGGTTCGTTGGCCGTGACGTGGCGACGTGCCGGCCCCAGGTGGTGAGATGTTCCGGTCCGCTGGCCGTGCCGTGGCGACGTGCCGGTCCCGGGTGGTGAGATGTTCCGGTCCGGTGGCCATGCCGTGGCGACGTTTCGGCCCCGGGTGGTGAGATGTTCCGGGCCGCTGGCCGTGCTGTGGCGACGTGAGGGGCCAGGGGGGTGAGATGTTCCGGGCCACTGGCCGTGCCGAGGCGACGTGCCGGTTCCGGGTAGTGAGATGTTCCGGGCCGCTGGCCGTGCCGTGGCGACATGCCGGTCCCGGGCGGTGAGATGTTCCGGGCCGCTGGCCGTGCCGTGGCGACGTACCGGCCCCGGGTGGTGAGATGTTCCGGTCCGCTGGCCGTGCCGTGGCGATGTACCGGCCCCGGTGGTCAGATGTTCCGGGCCGCTGGCCGTGCCGTGGCGACGTGCCGGTCCCGGGTGGTGAGATGTTCCGGGCCGCTGGCCGTGCCGTGGCGACGTGATGGCCCAGGGTATGAGATGTTCCGGGCCGCTGGCGTCGCCGTGGCGACGTGCCGGTCCCAGGTGGTGGTGAGATATTCCGGTCCGCTGGCCGTGCCGTGGCGACGTGCTGGCCCAGGGTGTTGAGATGTTCTGGGCCACTGGCCGTGCCGTGGCAACGTGCTCGCCTCGGGTGGCGAGATGTTCCGGGCCGCTGGCCGTGCCGTGGCGACGTGCCGGCCCCGGGTGGTGGATGTTCCGGTCCGCTGGCCGTGCCGTGGCGACGTGCCGGTCCCGGATAGTGAGATGTTCCGGACCGCTGGCCGTGCCGTGGCGACGTGCCAGTCCCGGGTTTTGAGATGTTCCGGTCCGCTGGACGTGCCGTGGCGACGTGTCGTCCCAGGGGGCTGAGATGTTCCGGACCGCTGGCGTTGCCGTGGCGACGTGCCGGCCCCGGGTGGTGAGATGTTCCGGTTCGTTGGCCGTGACGTGGCGACGTGCCGGCCCCGGGTGGTGAGATGTTCCGGTCCGCTGGCCGTGCTGTGGCGACGTTACGGGCCAGGGGGGTGAGATGTTCCGGGCCGCTGGCCGTGCCGTGGCGACGTGCCGGCCCCGGGTGCTGAGATGTTCCGGTCCGGTGGCCATGCCGTGGCGACGTGCCGGTCCCGGGTGGTGAGATGTTCCGGGCCGCTGGCGTTGCCGTGGCGACGTGCCGGCCCCGGGTGGTGAGATGTTCCGGTCCGCTGGCCGTGCCGAGGCGACGTGCCGGTCCCGGGCGGTGAGATGTTCCGGGCCGCTGGCCGTGCCGAGGCGACGTGCCGGTCCCGGGCGGTGAGATGTTCCGGGCCGCTGGCCGTGCCGTGGCGACGTGCCGGTCCCGGTTGGTGAGATGTTCCGGGCCGCTGGCCGTGCTGTGGTGACGTGACGGGCTAGGGGGGTGAGATGTTCCGGGCCGCTGGCCGTGCCGTGGCGACGTGCCGGCCCCGGGTGCTGAGATGTTCCGGTCCGGTGGCCATGCCGTGGCGACGTGCCGTTCCCGGGTTGTGAGATGTTCCGGGCTGCTGGCGTTGCCGTGGCGACGTGCCGGCCCCGGGTGGTGAGATGTTCCGGTCCGCTGGCCGTGCCGTGGCGATGTACTGGCCCCGGTGGTGAGATGTTCCGGGCCGCTGGCCGTGCCGTGGCGACGTGCCGGTCCCGGGTAGTGAGATGTTCCGGTCCGCTGGCCATGCCGTGGCGACGTGCCGGTCCCGGGTGGTGGTGAGATATTCCGGTCCGCTGGCCGTGCCGTGGCTACGTGTCGGTCCTGGGTGGTGAGATGTTCAGGGCCGCTGGCCGTGCCGTGGCGACGTGATGGCCCAGGGTATGAGATGTTCCGGGCCGCTGGCCGTGCCGTGGCAACGTGTCGCCCCAGGGGGCTGAGATATTCCGGGCCGCTGGCCGTGCCATGGCGACGTGCCGGCCCAGGGTGGTGAGATGCTCTGGTCCGCTGGCTGTGCCGTTGCGACGTGCCGGCCCCGGGTGCTGAGATATTCCGGTCCGCTGGCCGTGCCGTGGTGACGTGCCGGTCCTGGGTGGTGAGATGTTCCGGGCCGCTGGCGTTGCCGTGGCGACGTGCCGGCCCCGGGTGCTGAGATATTCCGGTTCGCTGGCCGTGCCGTGGCGTCGTGCCGGTCCCGGGTGGTGAGATGTTCCGGTCCGGTGGCCATACCGTGGCGACGTGCCGGTCCCGGGTGGTGAGATGTTCCGGGCCGCTGGCGTTGCCGTGGCGACGTGCCAGCCCCGGGTGGTGAGATGTTCCGGTCCGCTGGCCGTGCCGTGGCGACGTGCCGGTCCCGGGTGGTGAGATATTCCGGTTCGCTGGCCGTGCCGTGGCGACGTGCCGGTCCCGGGTGGTGGTGAGATATTCCGGTCCGCTGGCCGTGCCGTGGCGACGTGCCGGTCCTGGGTGGTGAGATGTTCAGGGCCGCTGGCCTTGCCGTGGCGACGTGCCGGCCCCGGGCGGTGAGATGTTCCGGGCCGCTGGCGGTGCCGTGGCGACGTGCCGGTCCCGGGCGGTGAGATGTTCCGGGCCGCTGGCTGTGCCGTGGCGACGTGCCGGTCCCAGGCGGTGAGATGTTCCGGGCCGCTGGCCGTGCCGTGGCGACGTGCCGGTCCCGGGTGGTGGTGAGATATTCCGGTCCGCTGGCCGTGACGTGGCGACGTGCCGGCCCCGGGTGGTGAGATGTTCCGGTCCACTGGCCGTGCCGTGACGACGTGTCATCCCAGGGGGCTGAGATGTTCCGCGCCGCTGGCGTTGCCGTGGCGACGTGCCGGCCCTGGGTGGTGAGATATTCCGGTTCGTTGGCCGTGACGTGGCGACGTGCCGGCCCCGGGTGGTGAGATGTTCCGGTCCGCTGGCCGTGCCGTGGCGACGTGCCGGTCCCGGGTGGTGAGATGTTCCGGGCCGCTGGCGTTGCCGTGGCGACGTGCCGGCTCCGGGTGCTGAGATGTTCCGGTCCGCTGGCCGTGCCGTGGCGACGTGCCGGCCCCGGGTGGTGAGATGTTCCGGGCCGCTGGCCGTGCCGAGGCGACGTGCCGGTTCCGGGTAGTGAGATGTTCCGGGCCGCTGGCAGTGCTGTGGCGACGTGACAGGCCAGGGGGGTGAGATGTTCCGGGCCGCTGGCCGTGCCGTGGCGTCGTGCCGGCCCCGGGTGCTGAGATGTTCCGGTCCGGTGGCCATGCCGTGGCGACGTGCAGGTCCCGGGTGGTGAGATGTTCCGGGCCGCTGGCGTTGGCGTGGCGACGTGCCGGTCCCGGGTGGTGAGATGTTCCGGGCCGCTGGCCGTGCTGTGGCGACGTGACGGGCCAGGGGGGTGAGATGTTCCGGGCCGCTGGCCGTGCCGTGGCGACGTGCCTGCCCAGGGTGCTGAGATGTTCCGGTCTGGTGGCTATGCCGTGGCGACGTGCCGGTCTCGGGTGGTGAGATGTTCCGGTCCGCTGGCCGTGCCGTGGCGACGTGCCGGCCCCGGGTGCTGAGATGTTCCGGTCCGGTGGCCGTGCCGTGGCGACGTGCAGGTCCCGGGTGGTGAGATGTTCCGGTTCGCTGGCCGTGCCGTGGCGACGTGCCGGCCCCGGTTGGTGTGATGTTCCGGTCCGCTGGCCGTGCCGTGGCGACATGCCGGCCCCGGGTGGTGAGATGTTCCGGGCCGCTGGCCGTGCCGTGGCGACGTGCCGGTCCCGGGTTTTGAGATGTTCCGGTCCGCTGGACGTGCCGTGGCGACATGTCGTCCCAGGGGGCTGAGATGTTCCGGGCCGCTGGCGTTGCCGTGGCGACGTGCCGGCCCCGGGTGGTGAGATGTTCCGGTTCGTTGGCCGTGACGTGGCGACGTGCCGGCCCCAGGTGGTGAGATGTTCCGGTCCGCTGGCCGTGCCGTGGCGACGTGCCGGTCCCGGGTGGTGAGATGTTCCGGTCCGGTGGCCATGCCGTGGCGACGTTTCGGCCCCGGGTGGTGAGATGTTCCGGGCCGCTGGCCGTGCTGTGGCGACGTGAGGGGCCAGGGGGGTGAGATGTTCCGGGCCACTGGCCGTGCCGAGGCGACGTGCCGGTTCCGGGTAGTGAGATGTTCCGGGCCGCTGGCCGTGCCGTGGCGACATGCCGGTCCCGGGCGGTGAGATGTTCCGGGCCGCTGGCCGTGCCGTGGCGACGTGCCGGTCACAGGTGGTGAGATGTTCCGGGCCGCTGGCCGTGCTGTGGCGACGTGACGGGCCAGGGGGGTGAGATGTTCCGGGCCGCTGGCCGTGCCGTGGCGACGTGCCGGCCCCGGGTGCTGAGATGTTCCGGTCCGGTGGCCATGCCGTGGCGACGTGCCGGTCCCGGGTGGTGAGATGTTCCGGGCCGCTGGCGTTGCCGTGGCGACGTACCGGCCCCGGGTGGTGAGATGTTCCGGTCCGCTGGCCGTGCCGTGGCGATGTACCGGCCCCGGTGGTCAGATGTTCCGGGCCGCTGGCCGTGCCGTGGCGACGTGCCGGTCCCGGGTGGTGAGATGTTCCGGGCCGCTGGCCGTGCCGTGGCGACGTGATGGCCCAGGGTATGAGATGTTCCGGGCCGCTGGCGTCGCCGTGGCGACGTGCCGGTCCCAGGTGGTGGTGAGATATTCCGGTCCGCTGGCCGTGCCGTGGCGACGTGCTGGCCCAGGGTGTTGAGATGTTCTGGGCCACTGGCCGTGCCGTGGCAACGTGCTCGCCTCGGGTGGCGAGATGTTCCGGGCCGCTGGCCGTGCCGTGGCGACGTGCCGGCCCCGGGTGGTGGATGTTCCGGTCCGCTGGCCGTGCCGTGGCGACGTGCCGGTCCCGGATAGTGAGATGTTCCGGACCGCTGGCCGTGCCGTGGCGACGTGCCAGTCCCGGGTTTTGAGATGTTCCGGTCCGCTGGACGTGCCGTGGCGACGTGTCGTCCCAGGGGGCTGAGATGTTCCGGACCGCTGGCGTTGCCGTGGCGACGTGCCGGCCCCGGGTGGTGAGATGTTCCGGTTCGTTGGCCGTGACGTGGCGACGTGCCGGCCCCGGGTGGTGAGATGTTCCGGTCCGCTGGCCGTGCTGTGGCGACGTTACGGGCCAGGGGGGTGAGATGTTCCGGGCCGCTGGCCGTGCCGTGGCGACGTGCCGGCCCCGGGTGCTGAGATGTTCCGGTCCGGTGGCCATGCCGTGGCGACGTGCCGGTCCCGGGTGGTGAGATGTTCCGGGCCGCTGGCGTTGCCGTGGCGACGTGCCGGCCCCGGGTGGTGAGATGTTCCGGTCCGCTGGCCGTGCCGAGGCGACGTGCCGGTCCCGGGCGGTGAGATGTTCCGGGCCGCTGGCCGTGCCGAGGCGACGTGCCGGTCCCGGGCGGTGAGATGTTCCGGGCCGCTGGCCGTGCCGTGGCGACGTGCCGGTCCCGGTTGGTGAGATGTTCCGGGCCGCTGGCCGTGCTGTGGTGACGTGACGGGCTAGGGGGGTGAGATGTTCCGGGCCGCTGGCCGTGCCGTGGCGACGTGCCGGCCCCGGGTGCTGAGATGTTCCGGTCCGGTGGCCATGCCGTGGCGACGTGCCGTTCCCGGGTTGTGAGATGTTCCGGGCTGCTGGCGTTGCCGTGGCGACGTGCCGGCCCCGGGTGGTGAGATGTTCCGGTCCGCTGGCCGTGCCGTGGCGATGTACTGGCCCCGGTGGTGAGATGTTCCGGGCCGCTGGCCGTGCCGTGGCGACGTGCCGGTCCCGGGTAGTGAGATGTTCCGGTCCGCTGGCCATGCCGTGGCGACGTGCCGGTCCCGGGTGGTGGTGAGATATTCCGGTCCGCTGGCCGTGCCGTGGCTACGTGTCGGTCCTGGGTGGTGAGATGTTCAGGGCCGCTGGCCGTGCCGTGGCGACGTGATGGCCCAGGGTATGAGATGTTCCGGGCCGCTGGCCGTGCCGTGGCAACGTGTCGCCCCAGGGGGCTGAGATATTCCGGGCCGCTGGCCGTGCCATGGCGACGTGCCGGCCCAGGGTGGTGAGATGCTCTGGTCCGCTGGCTGTGCCGTTGCGACGTGCCGGCCCCGGGTGCTGAGATATTCCGGTCCGCTGGCCGTGCCGTGGTGACGTGCCGGTCCTGGGTGGTGAGATGTTCCGGGCCGCTGGCGTTGCCGTGGCGACGTGCCGGCCCCGGGTGCTGAGATATTCCGGTTCGCTGGCCGTGCCGTGGCGTCGTGCCGGTCCCGGGTGGTGAGATGTTCCGGTCCGGTGGCCATACCGTGGCGACGTGCCGGTCCCGGGTGGTGAGATGTTCCGGGCCGCTGGCGTTGCCGTGGCGACGTGCCAGCCCCGGGTGGTGAGATGTTCCGGTCCGCTGGCCGTGCCGTGGCGACGTGCCGGTCCCGGGTGGTGAGATATTCCGGTTCGCTGGCCGTGCCGTGGCGACGTGCCGGTCCCGGGTGGTGGTGAGATATTCCGGTCCGCTGGCCGTGCCGTGGCGACGTGCCGGTCCTGGGTGGTGAGATGTTCAGGGCCGCTGGCCTTGCCGTGGCGACGTGCCGGCCCCGGGCGGTGAGATGTTCCGGGCCGCTGGCGGTGCCGTGGCGACGTGCCGGTCCCGGGCGGTGAGATGTTCCGGGCCGCTGGCTGTGCCGTGGCGACGTGCCGGTCCCAGGCGGTGAGATGTTCCGGGCCGCTGGCCGTGCCGTGGCGACGTGCCGGTCCCGGGTGGTGGTGAGATATTCCGGTCCGCTGGCCGTGACGTGGCGACGTGCCGGCCCCGGGTGGTGAGATGTTCCGGTCCACTGGCCGTGCCGTGACGACGTGTCATCCCAGGGGGCTGAGATGTTCCGCGCCGCTGGCGTTGCCGTGGCGACGTGCCGGCCCTGGGTGGTGAGATATTCCGGTTCGTTGGCCGTGACGTGGCGACGTGCCGGCCCCGGGTGGTGAGATGTTCCGGTCCGCTGGCCGTGCCGTGGCGACGTGCCGGTCCCGGGTGGTGAGATGTTCCGGGCCGCTGGCGTTGCCGTGGCGACGTGCCGGCTCCGGGTGCTGAGATGTTCCGGTCCGCTGGCCGTGCCGTGGCGACGTGCCGGCCCCGGGTGGTGAGATGTTCCGGGCCGCTGGCCGTGCCGAGGCGACGTGCCGGTTCCGGGTAGTGAGATGTTCCGGGCCGCTGGCAGTGCTGTGGCGACGTGACAGGCCAGGGGGGTGAGATGTTCCGGGCCGCTGGCCGTGCCGTGGCGTCGTGCCGGCCCCGGGTGCTGAGATGTTCCGGTCCGGTGGCCATGCCGTGGCGACGTGCAGGTCCCGGGTGGTGAGATGTTCCGGGCCGCTGGCGTTGGCGTGGCGACGTGCCGGCCCCGGGTGGTGAGATGTTCCGGTCCGCTGGCCATGCCGTGGCGACGTGCCGGTCCGGGGTAGTGAGATGTTCCGGTCCGCTGGCCGTGCCGTGGCGACGTGCCGGTCCCGGGTGGTGGTGAGATATTCCGGTCCGCTGGCCGTGCCGTGGCTACGTGTCGGTCCTGGGTGGTGAGATGTTCAGGGCCGCTGGCCTTGCCGTGGCGACGTGCAGGCCCCCGGTGGTGAGATGTTCCGGTCCGCTGGCCGTGCCGTGGCGACGTGCCGGTCCCGGGTGGTGAGATATTCCGGTTCGCTGGCCGTGCCGTGGCGACGTGCCGGTCCCGGGTGGTGGTGAGATATTCCGGTCCGCTGGCCGTGCCGTGGCGACGTGCCGGTCCTGGGTGGTGAGATGTTCAGGGCCGCTGGCCTTGCCGTGGCGACGTGCCGGCCCCGGGCGGTGAGATGTTCCGGGCCGCTGGCCGTGCCGTGGCGACGTGCCGGTCCCGGGCGGTGAGATGTTCCGGGCCGCTGGCCGTGCCGTGGCGACGTGCCGGTCCTGGGTTTTGAGATGTTCCGGTCCGCTGGACGTGCCGTGGCGACGTGCCGGTCCCGGGTGGTGGTGAGATATTCCGGTCTGCTGGCCGTGACGTGGCGACGTGCCGGCCCCGGGTGGTGAGATGTTCCGGTCCACTGGCCGTGCCGTGGCGACGTGTCATCCCAGGGGGCTGAGATGTTCCGGGCCGCTGGCGTTGCCGTGGCGACGTGCCGGCCCTGGGTGGTGAGATGTTCCGGTTCGTTGGCCGCGACGTGGCGATGTGCCGGCCCCGGGTGGTGAGATGTTCCGGTCCGCTGGCCGTGCCGTGGCGACGTGCCGGTCCCGGGCGGTGAGATGTTCCGGGCCGCTGGCAGTGCTGTGGCGACGTGACAGGCCAGGGGGGTGAGATGTTCCGGTTCGCTGGCCGTGCCGTGGCGTCGTGCCGGCCCCGGGTGCTGAGATGTTCCGGTCCGGTGGCCATGCCGTGGCGACGTGCAGGTCCCGGGTGGTGAGATGTTCCGTACCGCTGGCGTTGCCGTGGCGACGTGCCGGCCCCGGGTGGTGAGATGTTCCGGTCCGCTGGCCGTGCCGTGGCGATGTACCGTCCCAGGTGGTGAGATGTTCCGGGCCGCTGGCCGTGCCGTGGCGACATGCCTGTCCGGGGTAGTGAGATGTTCCGGTCCGCTGGCCGTGCCGTGGCGACGTGCCGGTCCCGGGTGGTGGTGAGATGTTCAGGGCCGCTGGCCTTGCCGTGGCTACGTGCCGGTCCCGGGTAGTGAGATGTTCCGGGCCGCTGGCCGTGCCGTGGCGACGTGCCGGTCCCGGATAGTGAGATGTTCCAGGCCGCTGGCCGTGCCGTGGCGACGTGCCGGTCCCGGGTTTTGAGATGTTCCGGTCCGCTGGACGTGCCGTGGCGACATGTCGTCCCAGGGGGCTGAGATGTTCCGGGCCGCTGGTGTTGCCGTGGCGACGTGCCGGCCCCGGGTGGTGAGATGTTCCGGTCCGCTGGCCGTGCCGTGGCGACGTGCCGGTCCTGGGTGGTGAGATGTTCAGGGCCGCTGGCCTTGCCGTGGCGACGTGCCGGCCCCGGGCGGTGAGGTGTTCCGGGCCGCTGGCCGTGCCGTGGCGACGTGCCGGTCCCGGGCGGTGAGATGTTCCGGGCCGCTGGCCGTGCCGTGGCGATGTGCCGGTCCCAGGCGGTGAGATGTTCCGGGCCGCTGGCCGTGCCGTGGCGACGTGCCGGTCCCGGGTGGTGAGATGTTCCGGGCCGCTGGCCGTGCCGTGGCGACGTGATGGCCCAGGCTATGAGATGTTCCGGGCCGCTGGCGTTGCCGTGGCGACGTGCCGGTCCCAGTTGGTGGTGAGATATTCCGGTCCGCTGGCCGTGCCGTGGCGACGTGCTGGCCCAGGGTGTTGAGATGTTCTGGGCCACTGGCCATGCCGTGGCGACGTGCTCGCCTCGGGTGGCGAGATGTTCCGGGCCGCTGGCCATGCCGTGGCGACGTGCCGGCCCCGGGTGGTGGATGTTCCGGTCCGCTGGCCGTGCCGTGGCGACGTGCCGGTCCCGGATAGTGAGATGTTCCGGGCCGCTGGCCGTGCCACGGCGACGTGCCGGTCCCGGGTTTTGAGATGTTCCGGTCCGCTGGACGTGCCGTGGCGACATGTCGTCCCAGGGGGCTGAGATGTTCCGGGCCGCTGGCGTTGCCGTGGCGACGTGCCGGCCCCGGGTGGTGAGATGTTCCGGTTCGTTGGCCGTGACGTGGCGACGTGCCGGCCCCGGGTGGTGAGATGTTCCGGGCCGCTGGCCGTGCCGTGGCGACGTGCCAGTCCCGGGTGGTGAGACGTTCCGGGCCGCTGGCGTTGCCATGGCGACGTGCCGGCCCCGGGTGGTGAGATGTTCCGGTTCTCTGGCCGTGCCATGGCGACGTTCCGGCCCCGGGTGGTGAGATGTTCCGGGTCGCTGGCCGTGCTGTGGCGACGTGAGGGGCCAGGGGGGTGAGATGTTCCGGTCCGGTGGCCATGCCGTGGCGACGTGCCGACCCCGGGTGGTGAGATGTTCCGGGCCGCTGGCCATGCCGAGGCGACGTGCCGGTTCCGGGTAGTGAGATGTTCCGGGCCGCTGGCCGTGCCGTGGCGACGTGCCGGTCCCGGGCGGTGAGATGTTCCGGGCCACTGGCCGTGCCATGGCGACGTGACGGGCCAGGGGGGTGAGATGTTCCGGGCCGCTGGCCGTGCCGTGGCGACGTGCCGGCCCCGGGTGCTGAGATGTTCCGGTCCGGTGGCCATGCCGTGGCGACGTGCCGGTCCCGGGTGGTGAGATGTTCCGGGCCGCTGGCGTTGCCGTGGCGACGTGCCGGCCCCGGGTGGTGAGATGTTCCGGTCCGCTGGCCGTGCCGTGGCGATGTACCGGCCCCGGTGGTCAGATGTTCCGGGCCGCTGGCGTTGCCGTGGCGACGTGCAGGTCCCGGGTGGTGGTGAGATATTCCGGTCCGCTGGCCGTACCGTGGCGACGTGTCGGTCCTGGGTGGTGAGATGTTCAGGTCCGCTGGCCTTGCCGTGGAGACGTGCCGGCCCCCGGTGTTGAGATGTTCCGGTTCGCCGGCCGTGCCGTGGCGACGTGCCGGTCCCGGGTGGTGAGATGTTCCGGGCCGCTGGCCGTGCCGTGGCGACGTGCCGGTCCCGGGTGGTGGTGAGATATTCCGGTCCGCTGGCCGTGCCGTGGCGACGTGCCGGCCCCGGGTGGTGAGATGTTCCGGGCCGCTGGCCGTGCCGAGGCGACGTGCCGGTCCCGGGCGGTGAGATGTTCAGGGCCGCTGGCCGTGCCGTGGCGACGTGCCGGTCCCAGGCGGTGAGATGTTCCGGGCCGCTGGCCGTGCCGTGGCGACGTGCCGGTCCCGGGTGGTGAGATGTTCCGGGCCGCTGGCCGTGCCGTCGCGACGTGATGGCCCAGGGTATGAGATGTTCCGGGCCGCTGGCGTCGCCGTGGCGATGTGCCGGTCCCAGTTGGTGGTGAGATATTCCGGTCCGCTGGCCGTGCCGAGGCGACGTGCCGGTCCCGGGTGGTGAGATGTTCCGGGCCGCTGGCCATGCCGTGGCGACATGCCGGCCCCGGGTGCTGAGATGTTCCGGTCCGGTGGACATGCCGTGGCGACGTGCCGGTCCCAGGTGGTGAGATGTTCCGGGCCGCTGGCGTTGCCGTGGCGACGTGCCGGCCCCGGGTGGTGAGATGTTCCGGTCCGCTGGCCGTGCCGTGGCGATGTACCGGCCCCGGTGGTGAGATGTTCCGGTCCGCTGGCCGTGCCGTGTCGACATGCCGGTCCCGTGTAGTGAGATGTTCCGGTCCGCTGGCCGTGCCGTGGCGACGTGCCGGTCCCGGGTGGTGGTGAGATATTCCGGTCCGCTGGCCGTGCCGTGGCTACGTGTCGGTCCTGGGTGGTGAGATGTTCAGGGCCGCTGGCCGTGCCGTGGCGACGTGATGGCCCAGGGTATGAGATGTTCCGGGCCGCTGGCCGTGCCGTGGCAACGTGTCGCCCCAGGGGGCTGAGATATTTCGGGCCGCTGGCCGTGCCATGGCGACGTGCCGGCCCAGGGTGGTGAGATGCTCCGGTCCGCTGGCTGTGCCGTTGCGACGTGCCGGCCCCGGGTGCTGAGATATTCCGGTCCGCTGGCCGTGCCGTGGTGACGTGCCGGTCCTGGGTGGTGTGATGTTCCGGGCCGCTGGCGTTGCCGTGGCGACGTGCCGGCCCCGGGTGCGGAGATATTCCGGTTCGCTGGCCGTGCCGTGGCGTCGTGCCGGTCCCGGGTGGTGAGATGTTCCGGTCCGGTGGCCATACCGTGGCGACGTGCCGGTCCCGGGTGGTGAGATGTTCCGGGCCGCTGGCGTTGCCGTGGCGACGTGCCGGCCCCGGGTGGTGAGATGTTCCGGTCCGCTGGCCGTGCCGTGGCGACGTGCCGGCCCCGGGTGGTGAGATGTTCCGGTCCGCTGGCCGTGCCGTGGCGACGTGCCGGCCCCGGGTGGTGAGATATTCCGGGCCGCTGGCGTTGCCATGGCGACGTGCCGGCCCCGGGTGGTGAGATGTTCCGGTCCGCTGGCCGTGCCGTGGCGACGTGCCGGCCCCGGGTGCTGAGATGTTCCTGTCCGCTGGCCGTGCCGTGGCGACGTGCCGGTCCCGGGTGGTGAGATGTTCCGGGCCACTGGCGTTGCCGTGGCGACGTGCCGGCCCCGGGTGGTGAGATGTTCCGGTCCGCTGGCCGTGCCGTGGCGACGTGCTGGCCCCGGGAGGTGGGATGTTCCGGTCCGCTGGCCGTGCCGTGCGACGTGCCGGCCCAGGGTTTTGAGATATTCTGGGCCACTGGCCGTGCCGTGGCGACGTGCTGGTCCCGCGTGGTGAGATGTTCCGGGCCGCTGGCCGTGCCGAGGCGACGTGCCGGTTCCGGGTAGTGAGATGTTCCGGGCCGCTGGCCGTGCCGTGGCGACGTGATGTGCCAGGGGGGTGAGATGTTCCGGGCCGCTGGCCGTGCCGTGGCGACGTGCCGGCCCCGTGTGCTGAGATGTTCCGGTCCGGTGGCCATGCCGTGGTGACGTGCCGGTCCCGGGTGGTGAGATGTTCCGGGCCGATGGCGTTGCCGTGGCGACGTGCCGGCCCCGGGTGGTGAGATGTTCCGGTCCGCTGGCCGTGCCGTGGCGATGTACCGGCCCCGGTGGTGAGATGTTCCGGGCCGCTGGCGTTGCCGTGGCAACGTGCCGGCCCCGGGTGGTGAGATATTCCGGTTCGCTGGCCGTGCCGTGGCGTCGTGCCGGTCCCGGGTGGTAAGATGTTCCGGGCCGCTGGCGTTGCCGTGGCGACGTGCCGGCCCCGGGTGGTGAGATGTTCCGGTTCGCTGGCCGTGCCGTGGTGACGTGCCTACCCCGGGTGGTGAGATATTCCGGTCCGCTGGCCGTGCCGTGGCGACGTGCCGGCCCTGGGTGTTGAGATGTTCCGGGCCGCTGGCCGTGCCGTGGCGACGTGCCGGCCCCGGGGGGTGAGATGTTCCGGGCCGCTGGCGTTGCCGTGGCGACGTGCCGGCCCCGGGTGCTGAGATATTCCGGTTCGCTGGCCGTGCCGTGGCGTCGTGCCGGTCCCGGGTGGTGAGATGTTCCGGTGCGGTGGCCATACCGTGGCAACGTGCCTGTCCCGGGCGGTGAGATGTTCCGGGCCGCTGGCCGTGCCTTGGCGACGTGCCGGTCCCGCGTGGTGAGATGTTCCGGGCCGCTGGCCGTGCCGTGGCGAAGTGATGGCCTAGGCTATGAGATGTTCCGGGCCGCTGGCGTTGCCGTGGCGACGTGCCGGTCCCAGGTGGTGGTGAGATATTCCGGTCCGCTGGCCGTGCCGTGGCGACGTGCTGGCCCCGGGAGGTGGGATGTTCCGGTCCGCTGGCCGTGCCGTGGCGACGTGATGGCCCAGGGTGTTGAGATGTTCTGGGCCACTGGCCGTGCCGTGGCGACGTGCTCGCCTCGGGTGGCGAGATGTTCCGGGCCGCTGGCCTTGCCGTGGCGACGTGCCGGTCCCGGATAGTGAGATGTTCCGGGCCGCTGGCCGTGCCGTGGCGACGTGTCGTCCCAGGGGGCTGAGATGTTCCGGGCCGCTGGTGTTGCCGTGGCGACGTGCCGGCCCCGGGTGGTGAGATGTTCCGGTTCGTTGGCCGTGACGTGGCGACGTGCCGGCCCCGGGTGGTGAGATGTTCCGGTCCGCTGGCCGTGCCGTGGCGACGTGCCGGTCCCGGGTGGTGAGATGTTCCGGGCCGCTGGCGTTGCCGTGGCGACGTGCCGGACCTGGGTGGTGAGATGTTCCTGGCCGCTGGCCGTGCCGTGGCGACGTTCCGGCCCCGGGTGGTGAGATGTTCCGGGCCGCTGGCCGTGCTGTGGCGACGTGAGGGGCCAGGGGGGTGAGATGTTCCGGTCCGGTGGCCATGCCGTGGCGACGTGCCGGTCCTGGATGGTGAGATGTTCCGGGCCGCTGGCGTTGCCGTGGCAACGTGCCGGACCTGGGTGGTGAGATGTTCCTGGCCGCTGGCCGTGCCGAGGCGACGTGCCGGTTCCGGGTAGTGAGATGTTCCGGGCCGCTGGCCGTGCCGTGGCGACGCGCCGGTCCCGGGCGGTGAGATGTTCCGGGCCGCTGGCCGTGCCGTGGCGACGTGCCGGTCCCAGGTGGTGAGATGTTCCGGGCCGCTGGCCGTGCTGTGGCGACGTGCCGGTCCCAGTTGGTGAGATGTTCCGGGCCGCTGGCCGTGCCGTGGCGACGTGCCGGTCCCAGGTGGTGAGATGTTCCGGGCCGCTGGCGTTACCGTGGCGACGTGCCGGTCCCGGGTGGTGAGATGTTCCGGTTCGCTGGCCGTGCCGTGGCGATGTACCGGCCCCGGTGGTCAGATGTTCTGAGCCGCTGGCCGTGCCGTGGCGACGTGCCGGTCCCGGGTGGTGGTGAGATATTCCGGTCCGCTGGCCGTACCGTGGCGACGTGTCGGTCCTGTGTGGTGAGATGTTCCGGTTCGCCGGCCGTGCCGTGGCGACGTGCCGGCCCCGGTTGGTGTGATGTACCGGTCCGCTGGCCGTGCCGTGGCGACATGCCGGCCCCGGGTGGTGAGATGTTCCGGGCCGCTGGCCTTGCCGAGGCGACGTGCCGGTACCGGGTAGTGAGATGTTCCGGGCCGCTGGCCGTGCCGTGGCGACGTGCCGGTCCCGGGTTTTGAGATGTTCCGGTCCGCTGGACGTGCCGTGGCGACGTGCCGGCCCCGGGTGGTGAGATGTTCCGGTTCGTTGGCCGTGACGTGGCGACGTGCCAGCCCCGGGTGGTGAGATGTTCCGGTCCGCTGGCTGTGCCGTGGCGACGTGCCGGTCCCGGGTGGTGAGATGTTCCGGGCGGCTGGCGTTGCCATGGCGACGTGCCGGCCCCGGGTGGTGAGATGTTCCGCTTCGCTGGCCGTGCCGTGGCGACGTGCTGGCCCCGGGTGGTGAGATGTTCCGGTCCGCTGGCGTTGCCGTGGAGACGTGCCGGACCCGGGTGGTGAGATGTTCCGGTCCGCTGGCCGTGCCGTGGCGACGTGCCGGTCCCCGTTGGTGAGATGTTCCGGGCCGCTGGCCGTGCTGTGGCGACGTGCCAGTCCCGGGTGGTGAGATGTTCCGGGCCGCTGGCGTTGCCGTGGCAACGTGCCGGACCCGGGTGGTGAGATGTTCCGGTCCGCTGGCCGTGCCGTGGCGACGTGCCGGTCCCGGGTGGTGAGATATTCCGGTTCGCTGGCCGTGCCGTGGCGACGTGCCGGTCCCGGGTGGTGGTGAGATATTCCGGTCCGCTGGCCGTGCCGTGGCGACGTGCCGGTCCTGGGTGTTGAGATGTTCAGGGCCGCTGGCCTTGCCGTGGCGACGTGCCGGCCCCGGGTGGTGAGATGTTCCGGTCCGCTGGCCGTGCCGTGGCGACGTGCCGGTCCCGGGCGGTGAGATGTTCCGGGCCGCTGGCCGTGCCGTGGCGACGTGCCGGTCCCGGGCGGTGACATGTTCCGGGCCGCTGGCCGTGCCGTGGCGACGTGCCGGTCCCGGGCGGTGAGATGTTCCGGGCCGCTGGCCGTGCCGTGGCGACGTGCCGGTCCCGGGCGGTGAGATGTTCCGGGCCGCTGGCCGTGCCGTGGCGACGTGCCGGTCCCGGGCGGTGAGATGTTCCGGGCCGCTGGCGTTGCCGTGGCGACGTGCCGGCCCCGGGTGCTGAGATGTTCCGGTCCGCTGGCTGTGCCGTGGCGATGTGCCGGCCCCGGGTGGTGAGATGTTCCGGGCCGCTGGCCGTGCCGTGACGATGTGCCGGCCCCGGGTGGTGAGATGTTCCGGTCCGCTGGCCGTGCCGTGGCGACGTGCCGGCCCCGGGTGGTGAGATGTTCCGGGCCGCTGGCCGTGCCGAGGCGACGTGCCGGTTCCGGGCGGTGAGATGTTCCGGGCCGCTGGCCGTGCCGTGGAGACGTGCCGGTCCCGGGCGGTGAGATGTTCCGCTCCGCTGGCCGTGCTGTGGCGACGTGCCGGTCCCGGGTGGTGAGATGTTCCGGGCCGCTGGCCGTGCCGTGGCGACTTGCCGGTCCCGGGTGGTGAGATATTCCGGTCCGCTGGCCGTGCCGTGGCGACGTGCCGGCCCCGGTTGGTGAGATGTTCCGGTCCGCTGGCCGTGCCGTGGCGACGTGCCGGTCCTGGCTGGTGAGATGTTCCGGGCCGCTGGCGTTGCCATGGCGACGTGCCGGCCCCGGGTGGTGAGATGTTCCGGTCCGCTGGCCGTGCCGTGGCGACGTGCCGGCCCCGGGTGGTGAGATGTTCCGGGCCGCTGGCGTTGCCGTGGCGACGTGCCGGCCCTGGGTGCTGAGATGTTCCTGTCCGCTGGCCGTGCCGTGGCGACGTGCCGGTCCCGGGTGGTGAGATGTTCCGGGCCACTGGCGTTGCCGTGGCGACGTGCCGGCCCCGGGTGGTCAGATGTTCCGGTCCGCTGGCCGTGCCGTGGCGACGTGCTGGCCCCGGGAGGTGGGATGTTCCGGTCCACTGGCCGTGCCGTGCGACGTGCCGGCCCAGGGTGTTGAGATATTCTGGGCCACTGGCCGTGCCGTGGCGACGTGCTGGTCCCGCGTGGTGAGATGTTCCGGGCAGCTGGCCGTGCCGAGGCAATGTGCCGGTTCCGGGTAGTGAGATGTTCCTGTCCGCTGGCCATGCCGTGGCGACGTGCCGGTCCCGGGTGGTGAGATGTTCCGGGCCGATGGCGTTGCCGTGGCGACGTGCCGGCCCCGGGTGGTGAGATGTTCCGGTCCGCTGGCCGTGCCGTGGCGATGTACCGGCCCCGGTGGTGAGATGTTCCGGGCCGCTGGCGTTGCCTTGGCGACGTGCCGGCCCCGGTTGGTGAGATGTTCCGGTTCGCTGGCCGTGCCGTGGCGACGTGCCTACCCCGGGTGGTGAGATATTCCGGTCCGCTGGCCGTGCCGTGGCGACGTGCCGGCCCTGGGTGTTGAGATGTTAAGGGCCGCTGGCCGTGCCGTGGCGACGTGCCAGCCCTGGGGGGTGAGATGTTCCGGGCCGCTGGCGTTGCCGTGGCGACGTGCCGGCCCCGGGTGCTGAGATGTTCCGGTCCGCTGGCCGTGCCGTGGCGACGTGATGGCCCAGGGTATGAGATGTTCCGGGCCGCTGGCCGTGCCGTGGCGACGTGCCGGTCCCGGGTGGTGAGATATTCCGGTCCGCTGGCCGTGCCGTGGCGACGTGCCGGTCCCCGGCGGTGAGATGTTCCGGGCCGCTGGCCGTGCCGTGGCGACGTGCCGGTCCCGGGCGGTGAGATATTCCGGGCCGCTGGCCGTGCCGTGGCGACGTGCCGGTCCCGGGCGGTGAGATGTTCCGGGCCGCTGGCCGTGCCGTAGCGACGTGCCGGTCCCGGGTGGTGAGATGTTCCGGGCCGCTGGCCGTGCCGTGGCGACGTGCTGGCCGCGGGAGGTGGGATGTTCCGGTCCGCTGACCGTGCCGTGGCGACGTGCCGGCCCTGGGTGTTGAGATGTTCTGGGACACTGGCCGTGCCGTGGCGACGTGCTGGTCCCGCGTGGTGGGATGTTCCGGGCCGCTGGCCGTGCCGTGGCGACGTGCTCGCCTCGGGTGGCGAGATGTTCCGGGCCGCTGGCCGTGCCGTGGCGACGTGCCGGCCCCGGGTGGTGGATGTTCCGGTCCTCTGGCCGTACCGTGGCGACGTGCTGGCCCCGGGTGCTGAGATGTTTCGGTCCGCTGGCTGTGCCGTGGCGACGTGCCGGCCCCGGGTGGTGAGATGTTCCGGGCCGCTGGCCGTGCCGAGGCGATGTACCGGCCCCGGTGGTGAGATGTTCCGGGCCGCTGGCGTTGCCGTGGCGACGTGCCGGCCCCGGGTGGTGAGATATTCCGGTTCGCTGGCCGTGCCGTGGCGTCGTGCCGGTCCCGGGTGGTAAGATGTTCCGGGCCGCTGGCGTTGCCGTGGCGACGTGCCGGCCCCGGGTGGTGAGATGTTCCGGTTCGCTGGCCGTGCCGTGGCGACGTGCCTACCCCGGGTGGTGAGATATTCCGGTCCGCTGGCCGTGCCGTGGCGACGTGCCGGCCCTGGGTGTTGAGATGTTCCGGGCCGCTGGCCGTGCCGTGGCGACGTGCCGGCCCTGGGGGGTGAGATGTTCCGGGCCGCTGGCGTTGCCGTGGCGACGTGCCGGCCCCGGGTGCTGAGATGTTCCGGGCCGCTGGCCGTGCTGTGGCTACGTGTCGGTCCTGGGTGGTGAGATGTTCAGGGCCGCTGGCCCTGCCATGGCGACGTGCCGGCCCAGGGTGGTGAGATGCTCCGGTCCGCTGGCTGTGCCGTTGCGACGTGCCGGCCCCGGGTGCTGAGATATTCCGGTCCGCTGGCCGTGCCGTGGTGACGTGCCGGTCCTGGGTGGTGAGATGTTCCGGGCCGCTGGCGTTGCCGTGGCGACGTGCCGGCCCCGGGTGCTGAGATATTCCGGTTCGCTGGCCGTGCCGTGGCGTCGTGCCGGTCCCAGGTGGTGAGATGTTCCGGTGCGGTGGCCATACCGTGGCGACGTGCCGGTCCCGGGTGGTGAGATGTTCCGGTCCGCTGGCCGTGCCGTGGCGATGTACCGGCCCCGGTTGTGAGATGTTCCGGGCCGCTGGCCGTGCTGTGGCGACGTGAGGGGCCAGGGGGGTGAGATGTTCCGGTCCGGTGGCCATGCCGTGGCGACGTGCCGGTTCCGGGTAGTGAGATGTTCCGGGCCGCTGGCCGTGCCGTGGCGACGTGCCGGTCCCGGGCGGTGAGATGTTCCGGGCCGCTGGCCGTGCCGTGGCGACGTGCCGGTCCCAGGTGTTGAGATGTTCCGGGCCGCTGGCCGTGCCGTGGCGACGTGCCGGTCCCAGGTGGTGAGATGTTCCGGGCCGCTGGCGTTGCCGTGGCGACGTGCAGGTCCCGGGTGGTGAGATGTTCCGGGCCGCTGGCGTTGCCGTGGCGACGTGCCGGCCCCGGGTGGTGAGATGTTCCGGTCCGCTGGCCGTGCCGTGGCGATGTACCGGCCCCGGTGGTGAGATGTTCCGGGCCACTGGCCGTGCCGTGGCGACGTGCCGGTCCCGGATAGTGAGATGTTCCGGTCCGCTGGCCGTGCCGTGGCGACGTGCCGGTCCCGGGTGGTGGTGAGATATTCCGGTCCGCTGGCCGTGCCGTGGCTACGTGTCGGTCCTGGGTGGTGAGATGTTCAGGGCCGCTGGCCTTTCCGTGGCGACGTGCCGGTCCCCGTTGGTGAGATGTTCCGGTTCGCCGGCAGTGCCGTGGCGACGTGCCGGCCCCGGTTGGTGTGATGTTCCGGTCCGCTTGCCGTGCCGTGGCGACATGCCGGCCCAGGGTGGTGAGATGTTCCGGGCCGCTGGCCGTGCCGAGGCAACGTTCCGGTCCCGGGTAGTGAGATGTTTCGGGCCGCTGGCCGTGCCGTGGCGACGTGCCGGTCCCGGATAGTGAGATGTTCCGGGCCGCTGGCCGTGCCGTGGCGACGTGTCGTCCCAGGGGGCTGAGATGTTCCGGGCCGCTGGTGTTGCCGTGGCGACGTGCCGGCCCCGGGTGGTGAGATGTTCCGGTTCGTTGGCCGTGACGTGGCGACGTGCCGGCCCCGGGTGGTGAGATGTTCCGGTCCGCTGGCCGTGCCGTGGCGACGTGCCGGTCCCGGGTGGTGAGATGTTCCGGGCCGCTGGCGTTGCCGTGGCGACGTGCCGGACCTGGGTGGTGAGATGTTCCTGGCCGCTGGCCGTGCCGTGGCGACGTTCCGGCCCCGGGTGGTGAGATGTTCCGGGCCGCTGGCCGTGCTGTGGCGACGTGAGGGGCCAGGGGGGTGAGATGTTCCGGTCCGGTGGCCATGCCGTGGCGACGTGCCGGTCCTGGATGGTGAGATGTTCCGTGCCGCTGGCGTTGCCGTGGCAACGTGCCGGACCTGGGTGGTGAGATGTTCCTGGCCGCTGGCCGTGCCGAGGCGACGTGCCGGTTCCGGGTAGTGAGATGTTCCGGGCCGCTGGCCGTGCCGTGGCGACGTGCCGGTCCCGGGCGGTGAGATGTTCCGGGCCGCTGGCCGTGCCGTGGCGACGTGCCGGTCCCGGGTGGTGAGATGTTCCGGGCCGCTGGCCGTGCCGTGGCGACGTGCTGGCCGCGGGAGGTGGGATGTTCCGGTCCGCTGACCGTGCCGTGGCGACGTGCCGGCCCTGGGTGTTGAGATGTTCTGGGCCACTGGCCGTGCCGTGGCGACGTGCTGGTCCCGCGTGGTGGGATGTTCCGGGCCGCTGGCCGTGCCGTGGCGACGTGCTCGCCTCGGGTGGCGAGATGTTCCGGGCCGCTGGCCGTGCCGTGGCGACGTGCCGGCCCCGGGTGGTGGATGTTCCGGTCCTCTGGCCGTACCGTGGCGACGTGCCGGCCCCGGGTGCTGAGATGTTTCGGTCCGCTGGCTGTGCCGTGGCGACGTGCCGGCCCCGGGTGGTGAGATGTTCCGGGCCGCTGGCCGTGCCGAGGCGATGTACCGGCCCCGGTGGTGAGATGTTCCGGGCCGCTGGCGTTGCCGTGGCGACGTGCCGGCCCCGGGTGGTGAGATATTCCGGTTCGCTGGCCGTGCCGTGGCGTCGTGCCGGTCCCGGGTGGTAAGATGTTCCGGGCCGCTGGCGTTGCCGTGGCGACGTGCCGGCCCCGGGTGGTGAGATGTTCCGGTTCGCTGGCCGTGCCGTGGCGACGTGCCTACCCCGGGTGGTGAGATATTCCGGTCCGCTGGCCGTGCCGTGGCGACGTGCCGGCCCTGGGGGGTGAGATGTTCCGGGCCGCTGGCGTTGCCGTGGCGACGTGCCGGCCCCGGGTGCTGAGATGTTCCGGGCCGCTGGCCGTGCTGTGGCTACGTGTCGGTCCTGGGTGGTGAGATGTTCAGGGCCGCTGGCCCTGCCATGGCGACGTGCCGGCCCAGGGTGGTGAGATGCTCCGGTCCGCTGGCTGTGCCGTTGCGACGTGCCGGCCCCGGGTGCTGAGATATTCCGGTCCGCTGGCCGTGCCGTGGTGACGTGCCGGTCCTGGGTGGTGAGATGTTCCGGGCCGCTGGCGTTGCCGTGGCGACGTGCCGGCCCCGGGTGCTGAGATATTCCGGTTCGCTGGCCGTGCCGTGGCGTCGTGCCGGTCCCGGGTGGTGAGATGTTCCGGTGCGGTGGCCATACCGTGGCGACGTGCCGGTCCCGGGTGGTGAGATGTTCCGGTCCGCTGGCCGTGCCGTGGCGATGTACCGGCCCCGGTTGTGAGATGTTCCGGGCCGCTTGCCGTGCTGTGGCGACGTGAGGGGCCAGGGGGGTGAGATGTTCCGGTCCGGTGGCCATGCCGTGGCGACGTGCCGGTTCCGGGTAGTGAGATGTTCCGGGCCGCTGGCCGTGCCGTGGCGACGTGCCGGTCCCGGGCGGTGAGATGTTCCGGGCCGCTGGCCGTGCCGTGGCGACGTGCCGGTCCCAGGTGGTGAGATGTTCCGGGCCGCTGGCCGTGCTGTGGCGACGTGCCGGTCCCAGGTGTTGAGATGTTCCGGGCCGCTGGCCGTGCCGTGGCGACGTGCCGGTCCCAGGTGGTGAGATGTTCCGGGCCGCTGGCGTTGCCGTGGCGACGTGCCGGCCCCGGGTGGTGAGATGTTCCGGTCCGCTGGCCGTGCCGTGGCGACGTGCAGGTCCCGGGTGGTGAGATGTTCCGGGCCGCTGGCGTTGCCGTGGCGACGTGCCGGCCCCGGGTGGTGAGATGTTCCGGTCCGCTGGCCGTGCCGTGGCGATGTACCGGCCCCGGTGGTGAGATGTTCCGGGCCACTGGCCGTGCCGTGGCGACGTGCCGGTCCCGGATAGTGAGATGTTCCGGTCCGCTGGCCGTGCCGTGGCGACGTGCCGGTCCCGGGTGGTGGTGAGATATTCCGGTCCGCTGGCCGTGCCGTGGCTACGTGTCGGTCCTGGGTGGTGAGATGTTCAGGGCCGCTGGCCTTGCCGTGGCGACGTGCCGGTCCCCGTTGGTGAGATGTTCCGGTTCGCCGGCAGTGCCGTGGCGACGTGCCGGCCCCGGTTGGTGTGATGTTCCGGTCCGCTTGCCGTGCCGTGGCGACATGCCGGCCCAGGGTGGTGAGATGTTCCGGGCCGCTGGCCGTGCCGAGGCAACGTTCCGGTCCCGGGTAGTGAGATGTTTCGGGCCGCTGGCCGTGCCGTGGCGACGTGCCGGTCCCGGATAGTGAGATGTTCCGGGCCGCTGGCCGTGCCGTGGCGACGTGTCGTCCCAGGGGGCTGAGATGTTCCGGGCCGCTGGTGTTGCCGTGGCGACGTGCCGGCCCCGGGTGGTGAGATGTTCCGGTTCGTTGGCCGTGACGTGGCGACGTGCCGGCCCCGGGTGGTGAGATGTTCCGGTCCGCTGGCCGTGCCGTGGCGACGTGCCGGTCCCGGGTGGTGAGATGTTCCGGGCCGCTGGCGTTGCCGTGGCGACGTGCCGGACCTGGGTGGTGAGATGTTCCTGGCCGCTGGCCGTGCCGTGGCGACGTTCCGGCCCCGGGTGGTGAGATGTTCCGGGCCGCTGGCCGTGCTGTGGCGACGTGAGGGGCCAGGGGGGTGAGATGTTCCGGTCCGGTGGCCATGCCGTGGCGACGTGCCGGTCCTGGATGGTGAGATGTTCCGTGCCGCTGGCGTTGCCGTGGCAACGTGCCGGACCTGGGTGGTGAGATGTTCCTGGCCGCTGGCCGTGCCGAGGCGACGTGCCGGTTCCGGGTAGTGAGATGTTCCGGGCCGCTGGCCGTGCCGTGGCGACGTGCCGGTCCCGGGCGGTGAGATGTTCCGGGCCGCTGGCCGTGCCGTGGCGACGTGCCGGTCCCAGGTGGTGAGATGTTCCGGGCCGCTGGCCGTGCTGTGGCGACGTGCCGGTCCCAGGTGGTGAGATGTTCCGGGCCGCTGGCCGTGCCGTGGCGACGTGCCGGTCCCAGGTGGTGAGATGTTCCGGGCCGCTGGCGTTACCGTGGCGACGTGCCGGTCCCGGGTGGTGAGATGTTCTGGTTCGCTGGCCGTGCCGTGGCGATGTACCGGCCCCGGTGGTCAGATGTTCTGAGCCGCTGGCCGTGCCGTGGCGACGTGCCGGTCCCGGGTGGTGGTGAGATATTCCGGTCCGCTGGCCGTACCGTGGCGACGTGTCGGTCCTGGGTGGTGAGATGTTCCGGTTCGCCGGCCGTGCCGTGGCGACGTGCCGGCCCCGGTTGGTGTGATGTACCGGTCCGCTGGCCGTGCCGTGGCGACATGCCTGCCCCGGGTGGTGAGATGTTCCGGGCCGCTGGCCTTGCCGAGGCGACGTGCCGGTACCGGGTAGTGAGATGTTCCGGGCCGCTGGCCGTGCCGTGGCGACGTGCCGGTCCCGGGTTTTGAGATGTTCCGGTCCGCTGGACGTGCCGTGGCGACGTGCCGGCCCCGGGTGGTGAGATGTTCCGGTTCGTTGGCCGTGACGTGGCGACGTGCCAGCCCCGGGTGGTGAGATGTTCCGGTCCGCTGGCTGTGCCGTGGCGACGTGCCGGTCCCGGGTGGTGAGATGTTCCGGGCGGCTGGCGTTGCCATGGCGACGTGCCGGCCCCGGGTGGTGAGATGTTCCGCTTCGCTGGCCGTGCCGTGGCGACGTGCTGGCCCCGGGTGGTGAGATGTTCCGGTCCGCTGGCGTTGCCGTGGAGACGTGCCGGACCCGGGTGGTGAGATGTTCCGGTCCGCTGGCCGTGCCGTGGCGATGTACCGGCCCCGGTGGTGAGATGTTCCGGGCCGCTGGCCGTGCCGTGGCGACGTGCCGGTCCCGGGTATTGAGATATTCCGGTCCCCTGGCTGTGCCGTGGTGACGTGCCAGTCCTGGGTGGTGAGATGTTCCGGGCCGCTGGCGTTGCCGTGGCGACGTGCCGGCCCCGGGTGCAGAGATAATCCGGTTCGCTGATCGTGCCGTGGCGTCGTGCCGGTCCCCGTTGGTGAGATGTTCCGGGCCGCTGGCCGTGCTGTGGCGACGTGCCGGTCCCGGGTGGTGAGATGTTCCGGGCCGCTGGCGTTGCCGTGGCAACGTGCCGGACCCAGGTGGTGAGATGTTCCGGTCCGCTGGCCGTGCCGTGGCGACGTGCCGGTCCCGGGTGGTGAGATATTCCGGTTCGCTGGCCGTGCCGTGGCGACGTGCCGGTCCCGGGTGGTGGTGAGATATTCCGGTCCGCTGGCCGTGCCGTGGCGACGTGCCGGTCCTGGGTGTTGAGATGTTCAGGGCCGCTGGCCTTGCCGTGGCGACGTGCCGGCCCCGGGTGGTGAGATGTTCCGGTCCGCTGGCCGTGCCGTGGCGACGTGCCGGTCCCGGGCGGTGAGATGTTCCGGGCCGCTGGCCGTGCCGTGGCGACGTGCCGGTCCCGGGCGGTGACATGTTCCGGGCCGCTGGCCGTGCCGTGGCGACGTGCCGGTCCCGGGCGGTGAGATGTTCCGGGCCGCTGGCCGTGCCGTGGCGACGTGCCGGTCCCGGGCGGTGAGATGTTCCGGGCCGCTGGCGTTGCCGTGGCGACGTGCCGGCCCCGGGTGCTGAGATGTTCCGGTCCGCTGGCTGTGCCGTGGCGATGTGCCGGCCCCGGGTGGTGAGATGTTCCGGTTCGCTGGCCGTGCCGTGGCGACGTGCCGGTCCCGGGTGGTGGTGAGATATTCCGGTCCGCTGGCCGTGCCGTGGCGACGTGCCGGTCCTGGGTGTTGAGATGTTCAGGGCCGCTGGCCTTGCCGTGGCGACGTGCCGGCCCCGGGTGGTGAGATGTTCCGGTCCGCTGGCCGTGCCGTGGCGACGTGCCGGTCCCGGGCGGTGAGATGTTCCGGGCCGCTGGCCGTGCCGTGGCGACGTGCCGGTCCCGGGCGGTGACATGTTCCGGGCCGCTGGCCGTGCCGTGGCGACGTGCCGGTCCCGGGCGGTGAGATGTTCCGGGCCGCTGGCCGTGCCGTGGCGACGTGCCGGTCCCGGGCGGTGAGATGTTCCGGGCCGCTGGCGTTGCCGTGGCGACGTGCCGGCCCCGGGTGCTGAGATGTTCCGGTCCGCTGGCTGTGCCGTGGCGATGTGCCGGCCCCGGGTGGTGAGATGTTCCGGGCCGCTGGCCGTGCCGTGACGATGTGCCGGCCCCGGGTGGTGAGATGTTCCGGTCCGCTGGCCGTGCCGTGGCGACGTGCCGGCCCCGGGTGGTGAGATGTTCCGGGCCGCTGGCCGTGCCGAGGCGACGTGCCGGTTCCGGGCGGTGAGATGTTCCGGGCCGCTGGCCGTGCCGTGGCGACGTGCCGGTCCCGGGCGGTGAGATGTTCCGCTCCGCTGGCCGTGCTGTGGCGACGTGCCGGTCCCGGGTGGTGAGATGTTCCGGGCCGCTGGCCGTGCCGTGGCGACTTGCCGGTCCCGGGTGGTGAGATATTCCGGTTCGCTGGCCGTGCCGTGGCGACGTGCCGGCCCCGGTTGGTGAGATGTTCCGGTCCGCTGGCCGTGCCGTGGCGACGTGCCGGTCCTGGCTGGTGAGATGTTCCGGGCCGCTGGCGTTGCCATGGCGACGTGCCGGCCCCGGGTGGTGAGATGTTCCGGTCCGCTGGCCGTGCCGTGGCGACGTGCCGGCCCCGGGTGGTGAGATGTTCCGGGCCGCTGGCGTTGCCGTGGCGACGTGCCGGCCCCGGGTGCTGAGATGTTCCTGTCCGCTGGCCGTGCCGTGGCGACGTGCCGGTCCCGGGTGGTGAGATGTTCCGGGCCACTGGCGTTGCCGTGGCGACGTGCCGGCCCCGGGTGGTCAGATGTTCCGGTCCGCTGGCCGTGCCGTGGCGACGTGCTGGCCCCGGGAGGTGGGATGTTCCGGTCCGCTGGCCGTGCCGTGCGACGTGCCGGCCCAGGGTGTTGAGATATTCTGGGCCACTGGCCGTGCCGTGGCGACGTGCTGGTCCCGCGTGGTGAGATGTTCCGGGCAGCTGGCCGTGCCGAGGCAATGTGCCGGTTCCGGGTAGTGAGATGTTCCGGGCCGCTGGCCGTGCCGTGGCGACGTGATGTGCCAGGGGGGTGAGATGTTCCGGGCCGCTGGCCGTGCCGTGGCGACGTGCCGGCCCCGTGTGCTGAGATGTTCCGGTCCGGTGGCCATGCCGTGGCGACGTGCCGGTCCCGGGTGGTGAGATGTTCCGGGCCGATGGCGTTGCCGTGGCGACGTGCCGGCCCCGGGTGGTGAGATGTTCCGGTCCGCTGGCCGTGCCGTGGCGATGTACCGGCCCCGGTGGTGAGATGTTCCGGGCCGCTGGCGTTGCCGTGGCGACGTGCCGGCCCCGGGTGGTGAGATATTCCGGTTCGCTGGCCGTGCCGTGGCGTCGTGCCGGTCCCGGGTGGTAAGATGTTCCGGGCCGCTGGCGTTGCCTTGGCGACGTGCCGGCCCCGGTTGGTGAGATGTTCCGGTTCGCTGGCCGTGCCGTGGCGACGTGCCTACCCCGGGTGGTGAGATATTCCGGTCCGCTGGCCGTGCCGTGGCGACGTGCCGGCCCTGGGTGTTGAGATGTTAAGGGCCGCTGGCCGTGCCGTGGCGACGTGCCGGCCCTGGGGGGTGAGATGTTCCGGGCCGCTGGCGTTGCCGTGGCGACGTGCCGGCCCCGGGTGCTGAGATGTTCCGGTCCGCTGGCCGTGCCGTGGCGACGTGATGGCCCAGGGTATGAGATGTTCCGGGCCGCTGGCCGTGCCGTGGCGACGTGCCGGTCCCGGGTGGTGAGATATTCCGGTCCGCTGGCCGTGCCGTGGCGACGTGCCGGTCCCCGGCGGTGAGATGTTCCGGGCCGCTGGCCGTGCCGTGGCGACGTGCCGTTCCCGGGCGGTGAGATATTCCGGGCCGCTGGCCGTGCCGTGGCGACGTGCCGGTCCCGGGCGGTGAGATGTTCCGGGCCGCTGGCGTTGCCGTGGCGACGTGCCGGTCCCGGGTGGTGAGATGTTCCGGGCCGCTGGCCGTGCCGTGGCGACGTGCTGGCCGCGGGAGGTGGGATGTTCCGGTCCGCTGACCGTGCCGTGGCGACGTGCCGGCCCTGGGTGTTGAGATGTTCTGGGCCACTGGCCGTGCCGTGGCGACGTGCTGGTCCCGCGTGGTGGGATGTTCCGGGCCGCTGGCCGTGCCGTGGCGACGTGCTCGCCTCGGGTGGCGAGATGTTCCGGGCCGCTGGCCGTGCCGTGGCGACGTGCCGGCCCCGGGTGGTGGATGTTCCGGTCCTCTGGCCGTACCGTGGCGACGTGCCGGCCCCGGGTGCTGAGATGTTTCGGTCCGCTGGCCGTGCCGTGGCGACGTGCCGGCCCCGGGTGGTGAGATGTTCCGGGCCGCTGGCCGTGCCGAGGCGACGTGCCGGTTCCGGGCGGTGAGATGTTCCGGGCCGCTGGCCGTGCCGTGGCGACGTGCCGGCCCCGGGTGGTGAGATGTTCCGGTCCGCTGGCCGTGCCGTGGCGACGTGCCGGCCCCGGGTGGTGAGATGTTCCGGGCCGCTTGCCGTGCCGTGGCGACTTGCCGGTCCCGGGTGGTGAGATATTCCGGTTCGCTGGCCGTGCCGTGGCGACGTGCCGGCCCCGGTTGGTGAGATGTTCCGGTCCGCTGGCCGTGCCGTGGCGACGTGCCGGTCCTGGCTGGTGAGATGTTCCGGGCCGCTGGCGTTGCCATGGCGACGTGCCGGCCCCGGGTGGTGAGATGTTCCGGTCCGCTGGCCGTGCCGTGGCGACGTGCCGGCCCCGGGTGGTGAGATGTTCCGGGCCGCTGGCGTTGCCATGGCGACGTGCCGGCCCCGGGTGGTGAGATGTTCCGGTCCGCTGGCCGTGCCGTGGCGACGTGCCGGCCCCGGGTGCTGAGATGTTCCTGTCCGCTGGCCGTGCCGTGGCGACGTGCCGGTCCCGGGTGGTGAGATGTTCCGGGCCACTGGCGTTGCCGTGGCGACGTGCCGGCCCCGGGTTGTGAGATGTTCCGGTCCGCTGGCCGTGCCGTGGCGACGTGCCGGCCCAGGGTGTTGAGATATTCTGGGCCACTGGCCGTGCCGTGGCGACGTGCTGGTCCCGCGTGGTGAGATGTTCCGGGCCACTGGCGTTGCCGTGGCGACGTGCCGGCCCCGGGAGGTGGGATGTTCCGGTCCGCTGGCCGTGCCGTGCGACGTGCCGGCCCAGGGTGTTGAGATATTCTGGGCCACTGGCCGTGCCGTGGCGACGTGCTGGTCCCGCGTGGTGAGATGTTCCGGGCCGCTGGCCGTGCCGAGGCGACGTGCCGGTTCCGGGTAGTGAGATGTTCCGGGCCGCTGGCCGTGCCGTGGCGACGTGATGTGCCAGGGGGGTGAGATGTTCCGGGCCGCTGGCCGTGCCGAGGCGACGTGCCGGTTCCGGGTAGTGAGATGTTCCGGTCCGGTGGCCATGCCGTGGCGACGTGCCGGTCCCGGGTGCTGAGATGTTCCGGGCCGATGGCGTTGCCGTGGCGACGTGCCGGCCCCGGGTGGTGAGATGTTCCGGTCCGCTGGCCGTGCCGTGGCGATGTACCGGCCCCGGTGGTGAGATGTTC